>NC_084895.1:14707500-14807500 GCF_958979055.1 Alnus glutinosa | reverse complement strand
GGAAAACATTTGGCCACGTGTATTAATTACACGTGGCCAAATGGACGCGTGTAATTACTCCACGTGGCCATTTGGCCACGTGGATGTTAGATTTGGCCACATGGATTTATTGGGCACATGGCCAATGCGTAGGCCATGTATAAAAATGCCACATGGCCAACTGTTGGTTTTTTTTTTTTTTATCCAATTCTTTTTTTTTTTGAAAAAAAAAACAAATATATATATACACACATAATAATATAGTACTATATACATGCATAATGACTCATTTTCTACACTATGCATATAAATCCTCGTACACTATATACCAAATTAGAGTTTAGTTTTGTACACAATGCAAATAAATCCTTGTATTTAATTTTTTTTTTTTTTTTAAGAAAAAATCTTATTATTATTACTATATACATGCATAATGACTCGTATATATCCTAACCTTAGATTTGTGTTATATATAGTATGCATATATATATATATATATATATATATATATATATATATAGTTAGGGTTTATGGTTATATATAGTATATACACTTATGGTTAGGTTTTAGGGCTATGTGCTATATGTAAAAAGTAGGATTTACAGGTTGAGTTTCTTATATATGGTTTATGCGTTATGGCTTAATTTGTACTATGTGTAGTACATACTCTCAGGGTTAGGATTCGTATTTGCGTTTTACAAATAACACCAAAAATATATATTTATATATAGTATTTAAAATTTACATAAATTATTATACAGTTTGTGAAGTGGCTAAATACGAATATACTATATATACAGTATTCACGTTAAGAAATTTAAATATACAGTATATATACTTAGGGTTAAGGTTTATGGATAAATCACACGTGGACATATGGCAATGTGCACAAAACCCACGTGGCCATATGGCAATGTGCACATAACCCACGTTGCCATATGGCCACATGTGACCATGTCGCCATATGTATTATATATTTTTTGAAAAATTACAATTTTTTTTTCCATTGGAAAAAATAATCCAATACATGGTGTTTTTACCCACCGGCCTATTGCATGCAACATGTCACTAATATATTAAATATATAATACATTTATATATGTTGATGCATAATTATTTAAATAATATATTTGACGTATTAAAAATATCCAGAATGATATACCTCTCAATGTCTATTTTTTTTACCCGAAGTTAGTTACCAAATGATGTGTACTTTGCATCTACAGAGAAACCAAACTTGTAAAATAGAACATCTACCTCAATGTGTTGCCCTTGTGGTCCCGATCATTCTAGCATACCTTACATAGATAGAAATTTGCATGTCTCTATCATTTGATCCAGTTCAATGTTCAAAACTTGGTCGAATTGTGACTCACTCACTCCACATAGCTGAAAACAGTATTTGTCACCAGCTCAAGTCCCATAATGTTGATTTTGTAATTTTCTCAAATTGTAATCACATAATTAAATGTGCACATATGTAAATTTTTATTGAACCCTAACCCTAGTTTAGTGCTATATATAATATATATACGTATAGTTAATTGGGTTTGCATTTCTGTACTTCACATATAAAATATATACTTTATACTCAGGGTTTAGTACTAAAAATAATAAACTTAGGATTAGGGTTTATGTAATATTGGTCGTAGGGTTTTAGTGTTATAAATAGTATACTAAGGGTTAGGGTTAGGGTTCAAAGCTATATTTAGTGTACTAGGGGTTAGGGTTTATATGGGTTTATTACAAATACAATTTATATAGTGTAGTGTATATATATATATATATAATACTTTAATTTTTTTTTAAAAAAATATTATACAGTGACGTGGATCGTTAACACGTGGCATAATAGCCACGTGTTCTTTTCCACGTCGCCCGTTGTACATGTCGCCCAATAGCACTACAAAAATACAAGCATTTTGACGCGTGTCTACAGTACCCGTTACTGTAGACACGCGTCCAATTTGACACGTGTCTTTGGAGACACGTGTCTAATTGTACAGCCGTCACAAATTGACACGTGTATTTAATACGCGCGTCCAATTTGACACGTGTATTTAATACGCGCGTCCAATTTGACACGTGTATTTAATACGCGTGTCCAATTGGACACGTGTATTTAATACACGTGTCAAACTGTTATATTTTTTTCAAATATAATTTTTTTTAATTAAATAGAATTTCAACAATAGGACACGCGTATTAAATACACACGTCCAATTTGACACGTGTCTTTAATACACGTGTCCAATTGGACACGTGTATTAAATACACGTGTCAAACTGTTATTTTTTTTCAAATATAATTTTTTTTAATTAAATAGAATTTCAACAATTGGACACGCGTATTAAATATACGTGTCAAACTGTTATTTTTTTCCAAATATAATTTTTTTTAATTAAATAGAATTTCAACAATTGGACACGCGTATTTAATACGCGTGTCCAATTGGACGCGTGTATTTAATACGCGTGTCCAATTGGACACGTGTATTAAATACACGTGTCAAACTGTTATTTTTTCCCAAATATAATTTTTTTTAATTAAATAGAATTTCAACAATTAGACACGCGTATTAAATACGCGTGTCAAACTATTATTTTTTTCCAAATATAATTTTTTTTAATTAAATAGAATTTTAACAATTGGGGACGTGTATTTAAATACACGTCCCGGATTGGGACAGTTGCGCGGGAGAAATGCTGGCTTATATATGTGTGTGTGTATATATATATATATATATATATATATATATATATATATATATATATATATATATATATATATATATATATATATCGGAAATGGGTAGCAGGATCTGGATTCTCTCTCTCTCTCCCTCTCTCTCTCTCTCTCTCTCTCTCTCTCTCTCTCTCTCTCTCTCTCTCTCTCTCACTCTCCGTCACAGCCGCACCGGCTAGCTTCCGGCCACCGCACATCAGCCCTTCCCGCCGGTGAGACGCCCTCTCTCCACCTCTCTCTGCTCGGTTCTCGGTCTCTCTCTCTCTCTCTCTCTCTCTCTCTCTCTCTCTCTCTCTCTCTCTCTCTCTCTCGCTCTCCGTCACAGCCGCACCGGACAGCTTCCGGCCACCGCGCATCTGCCCTTCCCGACGGTGAGACGCCCTCTCTCCACCTCTCTTTGCTCGGTTCTCGGTCTCTCTCTCTCTCTACCTTTCTCTCTCTATCTCTCTCTTCCTCTCTATCTTTTTCTCTCTCTCTCTCTCTCTCTCTTTCCCTCTCTGTGTATCCCTCTCTGTATCTCTATGTCTCTCTCTCTCTCTCTCTCTCTCTCTCTCTCTCTCTCTCTCTCTCTCTCTCTCTCTCTCTCTCTCTCCCTATCTCTCTCTGCCGCTCTCTGTATCTCTATGTCTCTCTCTCTACTCTCTCTACAGTCCGAAGCCAAATCCGTCTGGCTAGTACTGCCAACAATTCAAGGTCCTCCTTGCTCATTTTCCCCAGGCAATGCTCGACTAAGACTCGAAATAAACAATAACAATAAATTTAAATAAACAATAACAGAATTAAATTGGAAAAAAAATTCTAAATTGAAGTTTTTATTTAATTAAATTTTTTATTTATTAACCCAAATAAATTTAAATAAACAATAACAGAATTAAATTGAAAAAAAAAATTCTAAATTGAAGTTTTTATTTAATTAAATTTTTTATTTAATTATTTAATTGTATTTTTAAATTAATTTAAAAATACAATTAAATAATTAAATAAAAAATTTATTTAAATGAAAATTTCAATTTGAATTTTTTTTTTTTAAAAAAAAATCGGTTTGGCACGTGTATTTTCATACACGTGTCAAACCGTTTGACACGTGTATTTTAATACACGTGTCAAACTGTGCAGTTAGTGACTTGCACATCTGACACGCGTGAGACGCGTGTCAAAATGCACGTGTCAAACTGTTTGACACGTGTACAACACTGTACACGTGTCAAAATGCACGTGGCAATTTGTAATTTTTTTTTTATAGTGTAGCCACATGTATTTAATTAGCCACGTGGAAGATATCCACGTGGCTAATTTTGGGCCATGTGGCGCGCGCGGGACATTTCAGCGTGCGCCACTCGAAATGTAATTATAAAAAAAAAAAAAAAAAACCAATTTTTTTTTTATTAAAATGGATAGCTTCCTCAAGAAGCTATCCATTTTTCTCAAAAAAAATATCTCTCTCTCGCCGTTTCTCTCTTTCTCTCACTCTCACGCTCCACCGTCTCCGCCCACGACCACCGTGCGTCCGGCGTCCCATCCGGGGAGCAGCTCCATTGTCCACCTCCTCTCACTCCCACCGTCTCTATCTCTCAATCTCTCTCTCCGAACGTGTCCCTCTCTCTCTCTCTCTAAGCAAAAAGGCTCACCGGCCGGCAACCACCTCCTGACGGCCACCCCAACCGGCCCAAAGGTATTCCTCTCTCTCTCTCTCTCTCTCTCTCTCTCTCTCTCTCTCTCTCTCTCTCTCTCTCTCTCTCTCTCTCTCTCTTACAGCTCAGTTCCGTGTCTCTCTCAGCCAAAAACGCCCGGTTCTCACAGTTTTATTTTTATTTTTTTCTCCAAAAATGCAGGTACACACATAGCCTACATCGATCAATCCACTGTGAGTAATTTTTTCATTTCTGTTTTGAATTTATTTATGCCGGCAGTGTAGACTTTTTGGATATTGTCTCATTTTTTTTTTGATATTGTCTCATTTTTTTTGGGCAACCAGCCAGTACGTGGAAATATGACACCAGGGTAGATTTTTTTTTTTTTTTTCCATGCAATGTTATTGATATAGTTGTAGAATTTTTATTTTTTTTTTATTTTTTTCCCTTTGCAGATATACTGATTTGCTGCTTGGAGTATAAATTTGGATTTTTTATACTCCAATTTGGAACTGTTGTGGTTGGATCTACAGATATACTTGTAGATATATATATATATATATATATATATATATATATATATATATATATATATATATATATATATATATATATATATATATATATATATTTATTTATTTATTTTTTCCTTCGCAGATATACTGATTTGCTGCTTGGAGTATAAATTTGGATTTTTTATACTCCAATTTGGAAATGCTGTGGTTGGATCTACATATTTACTAGTAGATATATATATATATTTTTCCTTTGCAGATATACTGATTTGCTGCTTGGAGTATAAATTTGGATTTTTTATACTCCAATTTGGAAATGATGTGGTTGGATCTACAGATACACTTGTAGATATATTTTGTTTTGTCTATGCTTTTTTTTTTTTTTTCCTTTGCAATGTTACTGATTTGCTGCATTTTGTATATATATGAATTTTTCAATGTCTAATTTGATTTTGTCTAATTAGTATATATATGGATTTTTTGTTTGATTCGTTTTTTTATTTTTTTTTTATTTTTTTGGTGTTTATGTTACTATAATGTCGTGTATTTTTTTTTTTTCCTCTTTTGTGGTGATTACAATTGTTGATGTGAGAAGATTTGAGATACTTTTTCGTGTGCTATTGCGAATTTAGTGTGCTATTATAAATATTGGTATTTTTGGGGAAGTGGAAAAAACTAAACAATATCCGCTATCATTTAAATTTTATAAAAGTATGTTCGTAACCGACAATGGCAAACTAAAATTAAAACACGAATACATATAATCAATAAATTGTGTTATGAATATGTATAAGTTGTGGCAAAAAAAAATGGTGCTACAAATATATATAAATCTTTACTATAATTTCGGAAAAAAATAAAAGACAAACAAATCTTCCACCGTCCACTTCGTACAATAAATGCAGGTACACGTACATTCTAGCTTTATAAAAATATGTTCATAAGCAACAATGGCAAACTAAAATTACAATATGAAATCATAATCAACAAAGCGTGCTATGTATATATGTATAACACGCTTAGGCGAAAAAAAAGATTGCTTCTAATCTTCTCGGCCTAAATCATCAATCATCAATTGCGATGAAAACGTTTTTTTATCTTTGATTACTAACTTCAACTGTTTATGTGAGGAGACTACATACTTTTAATATGAATTTGGTATCTTCAGCGAAAAAATAATAATAAATATATAAATTATTTTAATAAAATTTTCCACACGATGCATATAGATACATAATTTACAAAATTCACCGTGTAAAACAAACGGCAAAGTTGCAAACTTTAATTGGTCACGTTCTTATCTTTTTTTCTTTTTTCTTTTTTTAAGTTTAATTGTTGATGTGAAGAGGTTATAGAAATTCGCAGGCATTATAACTATACATGTCGGGACTACATACGTCCTCTTCAAGTGCAATTGGGCGGACCCCACGATAAACAGAGGATTCAGAATGGACGATTATGGCCTAATCTATGTCAACTTCAATCACCTCGTCCACGGGGGAGAACTAATTACTGATGAGCCTTACGTGCTGACATCTTAAGTAGACCAAGTATTTTACATAGGAGATGTAAGGAACCAAGATTGGGTTTGTACTGTGCGGACTAAACCGTGAAATGTGTACGACGTCAGTCAGGGGGAAGAGAGTCATGATGCAGATGCAACCTATCACGAATGCATGCCGTTCGTATTAGTTACTGATGATCTATATGATATGAATGATGAATTCGAGCACGACAGGCCCGGCATAGATCCGATTGAAGCTCCTGTTGGATGATACCAAAATTAGTTGTTAGTACAATTCGCTTAAATGCAATATACGTTTTTATTTTGTAACATCTAGTAATTCATAAATGCGATCATTATATAGTATGCGTAAATTTCATTATATAATATGCATATTCCTTAGTAATATATTTTTGGGGTTATACTTTTAACGTGTTTAATAATTTGTCTACATTTGTTCACAGGTATCGATGGACTAGAGACTCCCTCCTTGTGCACACCGGGCACCACGCCTACACGTGCCCTACACGAACACGTCCACAGCTCAGGGGTCACTGCAGGCTACGACGTGGCCACTCCACCAGATGCCGCTTATAGACCGTTGACCCCGGTAACGGCGGGGATGCCCACGTCCACAGCTCAGGGGCCACTGCAGACTACGTCGTGGCCACACCACCCAGATGCGGCGTATAGACCATTGATGCCGGCCACGGCGGGGATGACGACGTCAGATCATGGGCAGACTAGCACAGTTGGGTATTCTTGTTCTCCATATTCGATGCACCAGACGCTCTCGCAGATGGGGATCGCCTCACCGGGTCATGTGACTCGTTGGTGGGTGGGAGAGGGTCGTGATGGGGAAAATGGAGGTGTGTTGTATTGGTTGTTCCCCTACAATGGACCTATGCCATGTGGATCTGATAGTGAGACACAAGATGATAGCTTTCTGCTACCACAACCGACTGAGAGGCAGATGCTGGGGGTGAGACAGATGCCGGCACCAGGAGAGAGCCAGATGCCGGCTCCAGGGGAGAGTCAGGTGCCGCTTTCTAGGGAGAGTCAGGGGCCGGATCTGGGGGAGAGACAGATGCCCCATGACGGGGACTTTGCGATGTTATGTCCCGATCAGTCGGCCCCTGATAACCCCCAGGATATGCATTCAGACAGACGATGATCAGCAGCCTCCCCCGGGGGAAGGGGTTGGTGAGGAGCATGCAAACGACCCAGCGACCCAGCGCATACAAACTGACCAAATTCGGTTGATGAGTAAGTACATATTTATACATCATTAAAACCCATGTTATATATGTTACCAATTAATATTAAGTTTGAAAATAAAGTAAATCAAATTATATCATTGTTTAATATTTTATTGATGGTATGTTTTACGAAAGATGTTTCAATATACTTAATGTTTTAACTTATAAATTTAATGTTTTTGCATATGCATGAGGAGTTTTATCTCCCCGTATCCATTGATGAGCGCAAGGCACATCATGAAGCGTGGGCTGATATTGGACGTAAGCACTGTTCATGGAAGTTGAAATTAAAAACAACGCTAGATATTCGAGACGGTGACACGCCCGAGAGTATACGTGCTAGAGTGCCGGAGAAAGTTTTTGAGAAGTATGATGCAATAGATGTAGAGCACCTACTCCGGGACTGGTGTACTGACCAGAAGAGGGTACGTAGGTCTTTGATTGTATTATTATTATGTGTAATTTTAACAACTGTTCATTTAATTTTATTACTACTTTAAGTGTGTCAATGCTTAAATTTTTATGAAATGTTCAATGAGTATGCGACCTCTAAAAGGATGAAGCGGATGCGGAAGCAGAACAACCTCCCCCATTGTTTGGGATCCAAAAGTTATGCTAGATTTAATCACGATGAGGTATGAAAAAATATATGTAGATGTTATATTATTTGTGTCTATTTGTTTTTTTACCCTAAATTAAAATAATTGTTTGTTATTTATTTCAATTGGATGGCGATATGCAACATCTTCTGGCATGCCCCCCACTTGTGCGGATTCGTTCGTGAAGACGCATACTAGGAAGGATGGCACTCACCCGAACGAACGTACATGGTTGTTATGTGTATGCTACTGATCTATGTTACTAGTATTTCTAAGCTGTATTAGTAAAATATTTTACGCATATTTCTAAGTTATATGCATGTGATAAATCATATATTGACTACATGTGTATTTTATGTTGATGACGTACATGAGAAGATGACACAGAGCCAATCCAATGATCCTGCCGCAACTCAGAGCGTCTCAGAAGACACGGTGCGCTGGGCACCCAACAACGCGTACGAACAGGCGTTGGGCAGGCCTGAGTACGCAGGGAGGGTTCGGCAGGTTGGGTCGAACGTTACTCCTGTGCGGGGGACGTGTTTCTCTTACAGGGCTCGCTCACAAGGAGGATCATCTCAATGTACATCTCGGGGCTGCTCCGCACATGATCGCAGATTTGCGACAATGGAGACATTACTACAGGCTCAGACTGCGAGGAATGATGCCTTGGAGCAGCGCATGCGACACCTCAAGGCTGGCTCACCTCCATAGGAGTATCGCATTTGGTGAGCCCCCCACTCGCCCAGCCTCCGTTGTCGCCTGCTGGACGACAGCTGAGCCAACACTCTCCCGTTGGGACACCATCGCCTAGTACACCGTCCCTTGCGCATCAATCGCCTGTTGGCGAGTGCACGCCTGGTACAGGACTTCGTGATCCGCAGATACGACGGCCTCCAGATTTATAGATATTTTATGCAACTTTGTTTTGTTAATAATAATAAAGTTTTGTTGGATTTATAATTATTGTTGTGTGTAATTTGATTTTGTGTTTATTGTAAATTGTAAATGTAGTCCTAATATTTTTGTGATATTTTAGGAGAAGAAAAATGGATTTATATATGTATTTTTGTGTTTTTTATTATTATGTTTTTTTAAAAAATAAATATTACATTAACCACGTGTATAGTATTCCACGTGGCGACAGGTAGCCACATGTATTTGTACACGTGGCGACAGGTAGCCACGTGTATTTGTACATGTGGCAACCTGTCGCCACTTACATTCATCCATGTGGCTACTTGTCGCCACGTGTTCTAAAAACACTTGGTGAACTGTCGGTCACGTGTTATTTAAACACGTGACCGACAGTTCGCCACGTATTTTTAGAACACGTGGCCCAATGGCCACGTGGGTGAGTTGGACACGTTGCGAAATGCACATTTTGCAACATCTGAATAAACCACGCGTCCCACACGTGGCTGACAATTTGCCACATGTATGGGCCCCATACACGTGGCAATATGCAAGTGGCGATACAAAAACTCCTAAAAATAAAGTACATGATTAATTTCTAATTTGAAAGACAACTGCCTTAGCAGAAAGACAAAGAAAACATCTCTCTTTTACAATGAGTTTTACTATGATGATCGAGTAATCATTTTCTTATGATTACTCATCAAAGGTTATTCAGTACATATATATCTCACATTCTAATTTGCATGATGCCATTCATCTTTGTTAATGCATGGCTCATGTATGCATGTCTTGGGCCAGGAACAATGTACTCGTACGTTACTTTGAAGACAGAATTGGCTGTGTACGTACGTACGAGGTCTCTAATAATTGTAAGATGACAAATTGGGGTAGGTGTGAAAAAGGAAATGGAGGCACAAGGCAGACTAAATTTCTTGATTCCTAGCAAGTGGGTTGAATTTATCCTCAGTGCAAAAATATAGATGGAAATATAAGAGATAGATCAAACGATCAAAAGTTACGACTATATCTTAGATGTTTAATATTATTAAAGTGTTATAATGATCTTTATTTATAAAGAGACTATAAATGATGATCAAGTGAATTATAAAAGAAAAATATACTTTATTCCCCTAAACTATTATCACATTTTGATTTACGCCTCCAAGATTTAAGAAGTGATCGACATCGGGGCTCCCTATACTATCACCGCATGTCAAATTAGACACTTTAACATTTTTCTTTCCGAAATACCTTCAAAGTTATTCATTTGAAAAAATTAAAATTAATAAAAAAAATAAAAGGAAAAAGGAAAAAATTGAAAATATCAAAAAAGGGTTTCCCAACCTTTTCATACAAGCCGGCCTCCTTAATACAAATGGATTTTTTTAAAAAAAATAATAATAATTACAAGGGTATTTTGGAGAAAAAAACGTAAAAATGTCTAAATTGACAGGCGATGGTAATTCGGTGGGCCTCCATGTTACTTTTTAAAGTTTGAAGGTGTAAATAAATTAAAAATGTAGTGATACTTGAAGGAGCTAAATTATATGAAAGGTAGTTATGTTATATATATAATATGTACTTCTCATGATCAATAAGGTTATATGGACTACTGAAATTCCAGCATCCTCAACTTCAAATTTACCTATTTCTACACAAAAACCAGCAAAGAATAACACAGTTGTACATATGCATATTACAATAAAAGCTGCTAAAATAGCATTATATATATATATATATATATATATATATATATATATATATATAATCCATATAAATAACCAATGATATTCATAGCAGGTTCAGAATGATGAGTAGGGACGTGATTTTTAGATAATAATTGGATTCCGAGGAGTGTAGAAGGTCGTCAAACTGATAGGATCCTAAGGATTCTATAGAGAGAATTTAGGGAATAGACGAGGAAATAGAAAAGATAATGATCGCTTCGAGGGATCGGCCTCCAATATTTGCTTAAGCAAATGTAATATTTTCTTCATTCACTGTTATTTAGCCATACGGCATCTACATTCTTTTATAGGCTAGAAAATAAGCTAATTATGGAAACAGGAAATCAGGAAATCAAACAAAGCAAGAAAATAATCCCTAGATGGAAATTATGCAAGCGTGAGGACCACGCCAAGGAGAAAGTATGGAAAGATCCACGAGGATCCTATCACAAACTCATCATTCTTGTTGGTGCGTTTACTGTCTATGAAGCCTGAATGATTCATCCAAGAGAAAACAAATTCCTTGAATTTGAGCTCGCTAACATCTTGACCGTTGGATGATAAGGATCCCTCTGAACATTGGATGAAGTTGAACAGCTTGCTCTGCCCGCTTAGTTTTGATTGAATTGAGTGCGGGAATGAGAGCAGTACTACAAGAAGAAGCAAAAATATTGCTTGCAGAAGTGGCAAAGTTTTTGGGGCCATTAATGGAGCAAAAATGGCTCAAGGAAAGTGGCAGAAGATCTTGTACGTGTGCTTAATTACCTGTGTTTTGTGCCCTCAGTATATATATATATATATATATAGAGAGAGAGAGAGAGGGAGAGAGGGAGAGAGCTCTAATTAGGCAATAAATTTGACCCGTTGGATGGGGCAGTCTTCTGCTCTAGGGAAGTTACCTAGCAATTGAGCAATAAATTTGACCCGTTGGATGGGGCGGTCTTCTGCTCTTGAGAGATTTTAGGGTCGCTTTGTTGAGTTAGGTCATGAAGACACTTTTACCCTTACAAATAAAAAATTTTATTTTATTTTTTTTAAAAAAAATAATGTATAAGTAATGGTACATTTGGAATTTTATAAAATTTTAAGGGTTATAAAGGTCATTTTATCTTTTTGCATGCTGATTTAGGGTCCATTTGGGTTTGCAATTTTAAAAACAGAAATTTTAAAATTTGTGATTTGAAAAAATGATTTTTAAAAATGCAGTTAAATGTTTGGGCCTTTAGCAAAATCGCAAGTTAACCTTTAAATTTCTGTTTTTTTTTTTAAAAGAAAAAAAAAATATTTTAAAAAAAAATCATCTTACTTACAATTTGAAAAAGCGAATTTTCTACGTTTTTAAATTGTAATTTTTTTAAAATGCAATTCCAAATGATTTATTTTCTGTGATTTTGATTTAAAATCACACTTTTTGTCTATGAAATCGCAATCTCAAATGTACCATTTGTTAGAAAAGGTAAACGAAAGCAGATAAATGAAATGTTACTAAGGCGCGTTACAACGTCGTTTTCCTTAAGAAATTATTTTCCCCCACCAAAAAGGTATGCAAAGGGTTACAATAGAAATTTCTCCAGGATACAATGGAGCTCAGAATTCTCTATTTGTTTAATTGCGTTTTGCACTAACGAAAATTCAACCTGAACACTTTTAGATTTTTCTATTATAGCAAGAGACAGATAGAGACTTTTTAATTTAAAAATACAAAAGGTATCAGAAAAAGCACTGAAGATAAAATAAATTTTGTTATCTCTTTTTATTAATCACTGTACAGCAGTTACTTCTGTATAATATTGAAAATAAATGTTAATCCGATCGTTCATAACTATTTAAGTAATAGTCATAAACTGTTATTTTAATAGACACTTAAATCTGACCATCAGTCAAATAACTGTCTATGATTAGCGCCCTACAGCCCACTGCCATGCGCGTGTATGCGTCCGGTGCTTCGCACCGTACTAGAGTATACACATAAGAGTATACACCCAAACATTATTTTAAATGCTTAAAGTGTGTTGAGACTTATAAATGCCAACTTCAGTTTCTCATTTTTCCATGTGAAACTATCTTCATTTAATGCTTTTTAACACCTTCCTTTTAAATCATTCCCAAGACACAAAATAAATATATATACATATTAATTTTGAAAATATTTTAACACCCTTAACCCCAAACCCTAATGGAGGGAAGACATTAAAAGAAATTAAAAAATTAATACACTAAATTAAGAGGTTTTAAACTTTAAGAAGACATTTGAATGGGGCAATCTTTTGCTCTTAATTATTTATGTTTCTGTTTTTCCTTTACTTTTCAAGTTGATCTTTGGACTCAATCTTCTGCTCTTAATTAAGCTGTGGTCGTGTCGCTATTCCCTAATTGGCGCGTGGCCTACACGCGCCGGGAAACTTATGTCCCGGATTGGCGCGTGAGGGATACGCCTCGCTTCTCTGGCCTGGTTTATGGCAGATCATGGTGGTTGGATGCTGCTGGGGTCTCGGGAGATGGAGCGTGTTTCGTATACGCCGACTCAGGCGATGGCCTGGCACTTTTTTCGGCGAGGGCAGTGGTTGTCTGTTTCTGTTTGGATTTTGTACATTTTGTCTTTTCACAGGGTATCTTTGTAATGGGTTGATTTTATATGAGCTTTTAAGTGGCTTTTGCTAAACTAAGCCTCTTATCTTTAGTTGGGTTGTGCTTTATTATATTGAGAGGCTAAATGTATGTTCATATAATATTAGTCTGTTGTATTTGATAGTTGTTTTAAGTCAAGTTGTATCTTGACTTATCGGTATAGATTCTTTATCTCTAATCACTTCGTTAGCCTACGGGCAGAGCTTTACCCTTCGGGCGGTGAAATCCTTTTCTATTGTACTTTTGTAATAATGTTGATACGTGGTCACTTGTAATTCCCTTTTTGGAGTTTTTTTTTTTTTTTTTTTATCAGTAATGAAGGTGATGTTAAGAAGCATCTAGACCAAAAGCACGTTTCCTGCTAATTAGTACGGGGGCTACTCAGACTTTAATTAAATTCTCTCTCTAGTTTGTAGAAAGAGAAGCCGATATGAAGCGGCAAAAAGCAGAAAATAACGAATAGGGAAAGAAAATTTTTTAATCATCATAAAGAAAACAGAAAATAACTCTAAAAATATTGAAATGTTATTATAATTCAAAGTCAAGAATTAAGGTGCCCACAAGTTGGGGTTATATAGCTGAAGCAACAAATCAACTTTTTGCCAAAAAGACAAAAGTCTAATTAAAAAAAAAATTGTGAAATGAAATAAAAATTCTCCAAAATCTGGAGAAATTCCTTAATAAAATCAATGCTAAAGCGAGAAAAGAAATATTTCGTAAAATAACAAAAAAAAAAAAAAAAAAAACTTACAATAGGGATTCAGAGGAGAAATTAAACAATTGATTTTAGGCCCGAAAATGGTGCTCATCGAGCATAGATTGATGGTCACCACGTGCATGCTGAAAAAAAAAAAAAAATTGAATTTAGATCATACGCGCGATTCTACTACTATTGGTATTTTTTTTTTAATTGATTGAGGTTTATAAAGGAGGATCATTTCTGCTCCTGATATGAAAGAAAGAGAGAGTGGGCAATTTCAAAAAAAAAAAAAAAAAAGGTAGGCTTCCCAACAACAATCCCATAAAGGAATACAATATTGTAGAAAGATAAACAAATGTTAGGAAATTGGTAAAAGGGGTACAGATAGATTAAGACGAACCTATCTGAACCCCTAATTGAAAAACAACAAAAACCACCGAAAGGAGGGAAAAACTGAAGATGCACTGTCATAGTTCGATGCAGGGACTAAATAGTATAAAGGTACCAACACAAATCCGAATACAAAAGTACCCAAATAACATAAAGATAGAAATATAAAAAATAAAAAAATAAAAAAAATAAAAAGAATAATAATAATAATAATAAAAACTCAAAATATTAACAGCTTCAGCAGCAGGCAAGGCGGAGGACGAAGACACAAGGGAGCTTGCCGCCATGTGAGATCCACGTACAGGTGTGTGGATGTTGAAATCAGCAAAGGCCAGCAGTGACGGGAAGCTGGAATGTCGGTGGATGCAGTGGAGTGGCGTGTTGCCGGCTGGGCCTATCGAAGGAAAGTACGTAAATCTAAATTTAAAGAAATCTAATCTCAAACCTTTGACGAATTCGGCTACCACTATGGTGGAGGAAGCAGAGTCCTTGGTGGAAAAGGAGACCGACATAGAGGTGAAGCTATAACGCTATGCTTGTGATTTTGGGCAGGATAAGTCTTACAAGACGAAGGATAGAGCCCGGTGAGAGGTGGAAAAGGGTTAGAGAAACCTTTAACCAAGCAGTAACAAAAGGAAAAAGCTTCATAAAAGGGAAGAAGAAAACGGATAAAGATGGAAACAGAAATTGCTTGAGAAATTTAGTACAAATTTAATCATAGATAATTTTCAAAATCTAAAAAAAAGAAAAAGAAGTTGGATTACGTGTTGGTAGGTGATTAAGCTGAACATTGAAATGCATGTATTAAGAAATAATTATTCTGTGTCTTTTCTTTTGTTTAACCTTTTATTTTGATATATTATTTTTTAACAAAGATTAATCTAAGAGTTAATTATATTCCACGTTAATATTGTAAAATAATTATAAGAAAAAAAATCTAACATTTCATCTGAATTTGATGCTCTAATCCGTACTGAGACTTGGACTTGGTCTTGGGTTTGACCCACTGGATCCGTCTTCTCGCCAAACGCTTTAATACCGCCCAAGATTAAATATCGTGACCCATTTGGCCCTGTGATTGAAGCCCACCAAAAATCAGGCGGTTCTTTGTATTTCCATTCCTCATGCTTGACCCATCAAACAATTAGATATTAAAAATGCATTATTGCATGAAAATTTTACATCCATACTTTCCTTAAAACTATCATCTAATTGTTAATGTTCTATCAAATTATAAAGGAAAATGATTTGTGGGGGACGGTACTCTTTACATTAAAAAATTTAATTTTAATTAAAAAGTTGTCTTTGATGTCACATCAAAGACAACTTTTTGATTAAAATCAATTTTTTTTTATTAAAAATAGGCTGCTAGGGGACGGTTTCTCGTCCCCCGTATATCATGCCCCAATTATAAATTGTGTCAATATCACCCTTAAACTACTAAAAAATGTTAATGTACCCACTAATGACAAAAATACCATTGATAAATTATATATAAAAAAAACTTAGAATTATAAAAAAAAATCTAAGAACAAAAAATTAAAAAATAAAATGAAGAAAAAAAAAACCAGTTTTTTCACCCTTTTTCTCCTTTTTTTTTTTTAATTTTTTTTTATTTAATTTATAAGGACATTTTTTGTGTTATTGAGAAAAATTTAGGGTTATTTTGTATTTTGTTGGTATTGGAAGGGGCATTGGCCTTTTTTTAGTAGTTTAAGAAGAACATTGTCACAATTGGTATTTTGGGGAGAAAATTAACAATTACGTGGTAATTTGAAAAAAAATATGTGTTTTGTTTTTTTCCAAAAATGTTATCTGTCAGAGGTCTTTATGAAGTACCTATGGGCTTTGTTCATCCCTAATTCCAACTCATGTTTGCAAATTACACAAGGTCTATATAGAATATATTGTTTAAAGCAAGCTTCATAGGCCTAGTTTTAAGCTGGGTTTCTATAGTTATGAGGTCAATACATCTCTTTATGTTTTTAGGCAACAAAAGTTTCATCTCTTTTTTATCATTTATGTGGACAATATATATTACTATCACTCGGACTTCATCTCATGCTCTTGATTCTTTGATCTAGTCATGACTTTGCAGTTAAGGATCTTAGTAGCTTGCATTATTTTTTTGGTGTTGAGGCCCATTGGTCCTTGGACAGTTTGATACCTTTTTAATTTATTTAAAAAAGCATGTACTTTTCATATAAAGGGGGTGCGGGGTACTTGACATTTTTATATAGTAGGTTGGAGGAGGAAATGAAAATAATTTTTTTTTTTTTTTTGTTTTTACTTTAAATTTATACAAAAGAAAAGTATTTCAATTTTATTATTTATGAATTAAAGGAAAAGAGTAATGCTATTTAGTATTTGCTTCTCATATGCCTTTTTAATAGCATTAATAAAAAAAAAATATATGTTTCTCACATGTTTACAGAACACATGTTACTTTTATATGTAGGTTGTATAAAATTTCTTATAAATTGGTTTGTAAGAAATTTTTGTCAATATATAATTGTTATATAATTGAGATAACGTGACAGTAAAAATTAACTTTTAGTTTTTTCTTTTTCACTACTTACATCATCAAGTTGTTTAGCAATTATGTAACAATTTACTAAATAACCTTACTTTAAAAAAAAAAAAAAAAAAAAAAAAAAAAAAAAAAGAAGAAGAAGAAGAAGAAGAAGAAGAAGAAAGAGAAAAGCAATTTGAATTAGCAAGTGTTGGTACAGTTTCCAGTATGGTGACGTGTCGCCAATTGATTCGCTGCCTCCCTCAAACGCACAACCTTGATTCCTGTAAAACAACAAACAACTAGTCGGGGGTGCCGACTACGCCCACTCCGATGCCTAAATCAGTTCAAATCAATTTCCTGGAAAGTATCTGTAATCTCAAAAGCTCAGAGAGAATATATCTAATACCTGGTGTGATGGTCTTATTTATAGGCTAGTAGTTGCAGTCCTACTGGAATTCTTGAAGCCCAATTGAACTAGGAGTTTGAGTCCTAGTCTGGTTGAACCTTAACCTTATCTTCAGGGAATTTGAATAAGGCTACAGAGTCCAAATTGAATTGCATTCATACCTCTTTAATCTTAATTTTCACGTTACTAGCCATTTTATCCCGTTAATAATGGGATAGAGGCTTATCCCTGATCTTGGCCTATCCCTGATCTTCAGGGATACTGGCCTTATCTCACTCTAAGACAATTGTAACACACTTCGACCAACCCCCGAGGTGATAATATCTGAGACATGTTCGCTCCGAAAGGACTAGGAGATCTTGAAATATTGCCGCACCGCAACAGGGTTGTGGAAGATCCGAGGTGTTATCATACCGAGGCCATCTTATCCGAGATGTTATCATACCGAGGCAATCTTTGTATACTGGGTTGTGATTCAACTTTCCGAATGGTCTCGGAGCTTCTATCAAATCTCCGAGGCATAAATATCCAAGATATGTTCGCTCCGATCAGACTAGGAGATCTCAGGATATTTCATATCGTTACCGGGTTCGATAAGACCTAGACGTCATTATACATAGACGATCTTCTTCTACTGGGTCGTAACCAATGTCCGAGATGTAACACCGAGACGATTCAAGATTAGGATCCACGTGTCCTTGGGGTTAATTTTATCCCCAACAGTTGATGAGTGCCAAATATTGTGTATTTGGACCCCTTGATTTACATTAGTTAGACCTTTAGCATTGTTATTTTCTGATACTTTGGTTAGTTTTTGTGTTTTTATGTTTTGTAGGTCAATAAGTGAGGAATGGCAAAATTCATGTGGAATTGCTTGAAAAATTCGGAAGTTCTGAAGAACTCGATCGATCGAACTTAAATTCGATCGATCGAATTTTGCCCGAAGTCGATCGATCGAATATTAATCGATCGATCGAAATTTTTCAGAACTTACTTTTGTAAAAGCGCACCAGAACACCCAATCAGGAGCTTCTCCATGACAAAAAGCAGTTCTCCCTTTGATTTTCGCAGCAGAACACATTGGTTTCGTGTTCTTGGTTGTCTCTAGTAAGAGAGGAACCCTAGAGGGGGCTAGAGGAGTCATTTTACATGGGTTTCTAGCCCTAATTTCCTTCTATAAAAGCCATAGCCATGCCTCCTTGTTGGAGAGTTCAGAGAACAGTAGCTAGGTTTAATTTCGTTCATTTCATAGTGTATTTCAGTAGCTTTTGTTCTTAGACACTTTC
The DNA here is from genome assembly GCF_958979055.1 of Alnus glutinosa. Classification (NCBI taxonomy): domain Eukaryota; kingdom Viridiplantae; phylum Streptophyta; class Magnoliopsida; order Fagales; family Betulaceae; genus Alnus; species Alnus glutinosa. The sequence continues at coordinate 14,788,698 of NC_084895.1, read as the reverse complement.
TCTTTGTAAAGCTTTTCTTTTATTTCCATGTTTGGTCTTCATTTTCTTGTGGTGTTTTTAGTCATGGAAGGCTAGTAACCTCAACTAAGGTTGAGGATGAAACCTTTCCATTGATGACACTCACACTCTTGTTATACTACTTGCACATTTGATGATATATCATATTTGTTGTTCAAGTTCCATTCATTTTAATGCTTTATCTTTTGCAATGAATGTGGTTGTTAGTAGATATAGGACATTTAATGTGTTTCAACCGATGGATACATTGTTTTATCGATTTGAATGATGATATCCATTGTGATTTGTTCATTGAATGGATACATTGGATGATTTGATTTCAAATGGGTACTCTTTGTGATTTATCTTTGAGTTGGATTCATTTAATGGTTCTAGAGTTTGTGGTTAAGACACTTGAATGACATCCAAAGCTTAATGTTCTTTGGGTGTTCAAGTGTAAACCAAGAGTGTGAGTTGTTGGATTTAGTTTGGTAGATTCCTTAGCCTTAGTTCCTTTTAATTTGCATATTTAGTTTCATCTCTTTTATTTAGTCGTTTACTCTTGAATCAATCCTCAAACTTTTGGAACTAGGTTAAAATGAGGTTGATTAAACAAGACACCAACATTTGACCATTTCCCTGTGGATTCGACTTCGCAATTGCACACATTATATTGCAAACGATTCATACGCTTGTGAGTACTCATTAAAACACACATCAACAGTTACCCCCCTAATTCTTTAATTTCAAAAATAAATTGAAATTAAGGGAATTATTTATCGCCTGCCAACCTGTACCTGCTATTGCTTTTGTCGTAAATGGCGCGTCTTTTCAACAGTTTGAATATTTGAATCTTACCGCTTCTTTTTCTGCTAATGACGTAAGCCCTGACGCTGTGCTATTCCTTTATAATCATGACGCGATATTCTCGACAATATTCTCAAGGTTATTTAATTTCTGGATCTGAAACGTATGCCCCTTCGGTTTTCGAAGATACTGAAATGATGGCGCCTCTTTATATTTCGGACGCGTGGGGGAGTATTTAATGTTTGGACTACTTTCACTATTCATCCTTTGACATATTCTCACATTCTTTCTTTATCCTCCATTGTCGTCATCTTCCTGAGTTTCTTTTCTTTCTCTGAAACTTCTACTCCTCCTTTCTCTCTCTAAAATGGCTCCCAAGAAGGCCACCTCGAATATTCCTCCTACCTCTCAGGCTCGAACCAAAAGGTCTGATGGCTACGTTGACCTTTCTCTCCTGGAGAGCAGGGTGGTAACCGCCCTCTTTGAAAGGCATGAGAGTGTTCTGCGTCTGAACTACGACATTCCTCCGACAGTGAGGATGTTTTATCAAACCCCTGGGGCTCGGCTTATTGATGGCGGCGACATCACTTTGTTTGAAAGGATATTTCTGGCCGGACTCCGGTTACCCTTTCCGAAGATTGCTCGGGACTTTGTCCTCTTTCTGATGGTTGCTCCTAGTCAGATCATGCCCAACGCTTGGAGATATCTGTTCGCTTCGTACATCCTTTGGAGGCTTGTATTGAAGAAGAAGATGAAGATTCTTCAATTCTTTCACATTTATAGACCGAGGCAAACTTTTAGGGAATGATCGAATTGTGTGTCTGTCACCCCCTTATATTCATCAAACTTAAGAGTGGGTTGACAAACAACAAGTTCTGGGAGCAACAGTTTTTTCGAGTCTCTGGGGAATGGGAATGCCCCGAAGGTACTCTTTTTCTCAAGAACCGTAGGATGCCTCAGACTTGGCAATTGTTGAGGCCTGACCGAAGTGAAACCCCTTCAATTAGCATATCCGACCGGGAAGATGTCAAGAAGATAAGCGATTGGTCTGCAATTAGGGTCAAGGCTGAGAAATTTGAGGAAGTTGATTTTGACAATCTTGTGACCGAGGAGAATTTGAGGCAATTTCTTGGATACAATATTCCATGGGACAAGAAGACGATCACCAAACGAGGAGCTGTCAAGAGAAAAAGTGATGCGCCTCCATCTCCGAGGCCTGTCACTAAGAAGAGACCTTTTAGCAGAGCCGAAGAGGTTCCTGAGGATGTTCCTTTGAGAAAGAAGCGGAACATTCCTCTAGCCGCCTCAGGTGTGAAGAGAACTCCTCCGAGGGTGCCCATGGCTGGAACCAACACCGAAGAGGGATCAACGAGATTTCGGGGTTTCGTTCCGGAAGTCTCCCCTACACAAGAAACTGGCTCTACGCCCCATTTTGTCTTAAGAGACGAGTCTAGCTCTGAGGCATCGTACCAGGGCCCAGATACTTTTCTTGAGGAAACCAATGCCGGAGCCTCCACAGTAACATGTCCGGCGCCAAAGAGATCTGAAGAAGAGGGCGAACCGATACCTGAGGCCCATAACGTGTAAGTCGCACGTCGGGTGAAGCACCCGGCGAGGAAAAAGAAATTCGGTGTCCGAGATCGTCTGGTCGAAATAATTTCAGAGGCTGAGCGGATGTGGGGTAAGCCGGTCATAAGGCCTTCTGATGCCGAGGAGGTACGACAAGAGTCTGCCCATTCGGGTGAAGAATCTGTTGAAGAGAGGAATGAGGATGTTAGCACCCCCCGAGATGAAGCTTTCGTCGGAGACTTTGTGGAAGAAGGCACTCCTCGGACTCCTTCATCAAAACGTCCAGGAACTCCACCACCCCCCAGCTGTGATTGCGAAATGGGGCATGCCACCCCCCAAGAACCATGCACAGCTCCTGACCAAACTGAGCCCCAAACGGGAACACCCGAGAAGGTAAATACCGAAGAGCCAGGAAGTTCTCAGCAAATGGGTGTTCAGGATACACCGGGTGCTGGTCTTGAAGTAAGAAGCGTGGATCAATCGGAAGCGAGCCAACATCTCGGAGAACCTGAAGGATATTGGGTCAATACCGAGGCCTCCACTCCCGAGGCAGATCTGCATCCTGATGCTTCTGATAGGGACAAATCCCATACCGAGGCCAGCACTTCTGAATTAAGTCCTAATGAGTCTGAGGCAGCTCCGAATACGGAAGCCACTCCTTTTGTAGGCCCTAGCTCTTCTTCTAGAGTTTTAGCGAGCTTTGAAGTCTTGGGCAGAGGCCTTCTTGGTCATCCAATGGAGGCCATAAAAAATCTAATTCCCGAAGGGTTCCTGGGAAATGCAGGAGTTTCCTCCCCCGAGAAAATTGCTCAAGGCATTCTTATTTCCCATTACGAGGTGAGTTTCTGAAAGTAAACCTTTGTTTTAACCAATTTTTAGCACTTTATTCTAAATTTGCCTACCTTCGTCTTTATAGCTTCTGGTGAAGATGACAGCCCTTTGGCAAAGATATGAAAATCGTCAAGTGCAGCCTGCTGCTCCAACTCCCAAAGTGCAAGCTCGACTTTCGAGCCTAGAGAAGGAAGTGGCAACTTTTGTTGTGCAAATTTTAAATACTCGCAAGTGCACGAATCGTTTGCAATATAGCGTTTTGCAAGTGCGAGACCGATCCCACAGGAAATTGTGTTGCGAAAATTAATTTCTATTTAAACTAATCTTATTTTAACCTAGTTCCAAATTGAGGGGTTTTTGATAAAATAAAACATAAACAAAATTAATGAAAATAAAGGGGTTTAGGGTTTTGGAATCCACACCCACCAAATCAGAACAACATAGTCTCATGCTCATCACACATATTTCGAATTATCTCATACAAATCTTAGGTATGCTCTACTTTTGCTTAAAAAATTGTTTAAATCATTCAATGAATCCATTATTGCACAAATCACAAAAGATATCAAGTTTTAACTAAATCATCAAATGTATCCATAGAATGAAACACAATGAATATCCAACATAAATGAAAACCCAAGCCATCAATTTAATGAAACCATATCAAATCATCACTTGTATCTGGAAATCACAAGAGATATCCAATAATAATCTCAAAAATCGGAGTAGAACAATGAGAAATCAAAGCCCATAAACTCAAATAGCATAAACAAGCAATGAAACTTAGTTTCTATTCAATGGTGAGGTTTCATCCTCAACCCTAGACGAAATTTCAGTTACACATAACTAAGGAAAGCATAAATAAACTACAAGAATGTATTAAAATCAAAGAAAACTTACAAAGGAAGGATGTTCTAGGTGAAAATCACCCAAGAACCCTAAACTAGAGCAAAATCGGCCCCTGGGGGCGCCCAAACGGTCTCTGACGCGGCTCCTCATATTGATAAAATGAGAAAAAGAAGTATTTATAGAGTTAGCTAGGGTTTCTATCCCGCAAAAATTCGATCGATCGATTTTAAAATCGATCGATCTACTTAATATTCGATCGATCTACTTTTCGATCGATCTACTTTTTCAGGACTTCTGAAAATCCAGCTTTTCTATGTATTTTTGCCTTGAAAATTGTCATTTTTCTCTTATTGCCCTGCAAAACGCAAAAACACTAAAACTCACTAAAACATCAGAAAGTAACAAAGCTAAAGGTTTAACTAATGTAAATTAAGGGGTCCAAATATACACTTTTTGGCACTCATCAACTTTGAAAGCTCTCCTTCAATCTAGAGATGAAGAGCTTGCTTCCCAAGATCTGATTATATCCGAGGAGCGTTCTGCCAATGCTCGTTTAAAAAAGGAAGTACTTGAGGCAAATGAGCGGTATACTCGCTCTGTTGCGAGTCTTTCTGCTGAACTTGATCGTATAGATCAACTAGCCTCTCGCATGTCGGCCGTGCAGAACGAGTGCTCCGAAGCGTGCAAGAATGCCGAAAATGCCGAAGCTAAAAATGAGAAGCTGAAGGCTGAAGTGGAAAGACTTGAGGCTGAAAGGGACAAAGCTGTTAAGGCACAGGACCGTTTGGGGAGTCTTTTGATCAGGCTCAGAACTAGATATGACGCGGGCCAGGCAAAACTGAAGCTCTATCTGAAGCAGCTAAGCTATGTGTCATTCCTTCGAGACCATAGCTGGGCTCGCGGATTCAACTGGGGGTTCGAAAACTTTCAAACTTTGGTGACGAACCCTAAATATATGTTCAACCCCGAAACTGTTGGGCCACAACTGGTAGGATTTCCTGACGAAGCAGTCCAAGAAATGGAAGAATTCGGTAAAGAATTCATGTCAGACGTTCCGAGTTGGGGTGCCGACACACCGGATCCCGGAGAGGATCCTCTTGAAGAAACTGCAGGCTAAGGGTTGTTCTCGGGCCTGAATTTTTTCCTTCTTTCTTTTTAAAATCTTTGTAACCTGTAAAAGACTTTATATATTACAGAAATGAAATTACTGAATTGGAATCTTAACCTTTCAATTTCCTCATCTTCTGAATTTAGATGATCCATACTCATAGCATATGGAGACCCCCAACCGAGGGGTTTCTTGTCTTGGTATCCTTTCAATAACCCTTTCGGGTCGTTCGAGGAAAGGATTTGGGATATCCTTAACCTTATCCTTCGGAAACCCCCAACCGGGAGGTTTCAACCCTTTTTATCCTTTCCATGACCCTTTTGGGTTTTTCGAGGAAAGGATTCGGGCGGATTCTAATCGGGATATCCATAACCTTATCCTTCGGAAACCCCCAACCGGGAGGTTTCAACCCTTTGTATCCTTTCCATGACCCTTTCGGGTTGTCCGAGGAAAGGATTTGAGCGGATTCTTTTCTGGATATCCTTAATCTTATCCTTTGGAAACCCCCAACGGGGACGTTTCAACCCTTTGTATCATTTCCATGACCCTTTCGGGTTGTTTGAGGAAAGGAATCGGGCGGATTCTAGTCCTCATCCTTTCGGAAACCCCCAACCGAGGGGTTTCTTCCCATTGAATCCTTACCATGACCCTTTCGGGTTGTTTGAGGAAAGGATTCGAACGGATTCTTCCCCAAGCATCCCCATCATAACTCTTTCGAGTCGTTCGAGGGGAGGAGTCGGGTGGATGTTGATGTAGCTTGATCATCTTTGGAGAAGTTTGATGAAGAAGTGCTTCCATTCTATCTCGAACTACTGCTTTATTCTTAGTAGAGATCAATCGATACCTGGGGGCTATCTGTTCTTCCTTGCTTTTGGTGTTGGACTAACTGAGAAGTTTCTTGCCTTGATATCCTTCCCATAACCCTTTCGGGTAGTTCGAGGAAAGGAATCGAGCATTCTTAGCGTTATACTTTTAGTAACCCCTAAATGAGGGGTTTCTCCCACTGCATCCTTTCCATAACCCTTTCGGGTTGTCCGAGGAAAAGATGCAGGTGGATTCTTTTCTAGGTATCCCCCCATAACTCTTTCGAGTCGTTCGAGGGGGGAGGTCGGGCTATTTCTTAGACTTCTACAATTGTTGATATGAATTGGAAAGAGATCTTCTTTATTGAATATAAAATTGCGGAGAAAAAACAAAGAATTACATATAATATTTCTTCAAGTGCTCAGCGTTCCATGATCTCGGGAGTATCTTCCCTGTCTCGGTCATTAGGTGATAAGCCCCTTTCTGATGGCATCCTACTACCTTATAGGGGCCTTCCCATTTGGGTCCCATTTTGCCTTCCGTTAGATCTTTCATCATTAAGCTCACTTTCCTAAGTACCTAATCTCCGAGCTGGAACTTTTTAAGGACCACCTGTTTATTAAAATACCGAGCTATTCGATTCTGATACGTTGCCCATGTAACTTGAGCGTCATCTATTTTCTCTTGCAAAAGATCTAGATATACCTTGGCCTTTTCGTCGTTAAGCCCAGGATTGTAGTAAGCTACACGAAAGCTCGGGGATCCCACTTCGACTGGTATCACAGCCTCGGCCCCGTATGTAAGTGAGAATGGCGTCTCGGCTGTTGGAGTTCTTCTTGTGGTTCGGTACGACCAGAGCACCTCTGGAACATATTCAACCCATGCTCCTTTCTTCTTATCGAGCTTTTTCTTCAATGTCCTTACCAGGGTCTTATTTGTCGCCTCTACTTGACCATTCGCCTTTGGATAAAGTACCGAGGCATAATAGTTTCGGATACGAAGTTCTGAACACCACCTCCGGAATGGTTCACAGTCAAACTGCTTCCCATTGTCTGTGACAAAAGCATGAGGGATCCCGAATCGGCACACCACCGACTTCCAAAGGAAACTTGTGATATTTGTTGTGGTTATAACTGCTAATGCTTCTGCTTCTGCCCATTTAGTAAAATAGTCTACAGCTACAACTAAGAACTTCCGACCCCCTTTCCCTACAGGCATTGGACCGACAATATCTATCCCCCATTTCGCAAATGGCCATGGAGAAGTGAGGGGAGTAAGCTTCTCGGGACTTGCTTTCATAATTCTTGAGAACCTCTGGCATTTGTCACAAGTCTTGACGAGAAGAGCTGAATCCTTTCTGATCGTAGGCCAATAATAACCTGCTCTGATGGTTTTTTGTGCCAGCATCCTTCCTCCCGAATGGCCTCTGCACACACCTTCATGGATTTCCTTGAGAACATAATCTGCCTCGGTCTTAGAGAGGCATTTGAGCAGGGGTTCGGAGTATCCTCTTTTATATAGTACTTCTCCAAGGAGGCAAAACCGTGTTGCTTGTATCTTTACCTTTCGAGCCGCAACCTTGTCTTCGGGCAGCAACCCGTTTCTCAAGAACTGAATAATCTCTATAGCCCATTCTGGTTCATCCTGTGTTGGATTTGCTTCCATGACGTTAGTCCTCGGGGTTATCGATGGCTTGGTCAAAACGATAATCTTCCTTCTAGATGCTTCAATCTCTTCATCTGTTCCTGATGCAATCTCCGAGAATTCATCGGCTTGGATATTTTCATCCCGAGGTATCTTCGTGATGACGACCCTTTCGAAATAAGATTGGAATCGGCGCATCTGTTCCAAATATCTGGCCATTCGATCTTCTTGTGCTTCAAATTGTCCTTGAACTTGGCCCACCACTACTTGAGAGTCACTTCGGATTTCAACATTAGTTGCTCCCATCTCTCTGGACAATGCCAGACCTGCTATTACGGCTTCATATTCAGCTTCATTATTTGTTGTGACAAAGTCCAGTTTTACAGCAAAACCGAACTCTTGACCTTCAGGATTCCTGAGGAGAACACCTACCCCGCTTCTGCCATGTGCTGAGGAGCCATCCACAAACACGACCCAGGTGAATTCTTTTGGAAGTTCTTCCGCTTCGGGAATGTTGTAAAATTCCACCAAGAAATCTGCCAGAACCTGTCCTTTGATAGCCGTTCGAGGATGAAACTCGATATCAAATTGTCCAAGTTCCATTGCCCAGTTAACTAACCTTCCCGAGAGGTCAGGCTTTTGCAGAACCTTCTTCATCGGATACTAGGTTAAGACTCTAATAGCATGAGCCTGAAAGTATGGCCTCAATCTCCTGGCTGAGATAACCAAAGCGAACGCCAATTTTTCGATCCGGGGATATCTTTCCTTTGCTCCATGAAGTACTTTACTTGTGAAGTAAACAGGTTTCTGAATTCCTGAATCTTCTCTGACTAGTGCCGAGCTTACCGCCGAGGGGGATACTGCCAAATAAAGATAGAGTATCTCCCTTCAATAGGGCGGCTCAACAAGGGAGGGTTCGTTAAGTATTCCTTCAACTTCCCGAAAGCTTCCTCACATTCCTCACTCCATATAAATGCTTTTCTCAAAATTTTAAAGAAGGGAAGGCACTTATCTATTGACCGTGATATGAAACGGTTTAGGGCCGCAATCCTTCCTGTCAGCTGTTGGAGTTGTTTTGTTGTTCTCGGTTCCTCCATCTCGAGGACAGCCTTGACCTTCTCTGGGTTTGCTTCGATGCCCCTCTGTGATACCAAGAATCCCAAAAAATTTTCTAAAGAAACTCCGAAGGCACACTTCATAGGGTTAAGCTTTATCTTGTATTTTCTCAGAGTCCGGAAAGTTTCTCGAAGGTCTTCTATGTGTTTGGTTGCCCGAATACTTTTAACCAGCATATCATCTACGTATACCTCAACGTTTCTGCCAATTTGATTCCGAAACATCTTGTTCACCAATCGCTGATAAGTGGCTCCCGCATTCTTTAAACCGAAGGCCATCATCTTATAACAGTAGAGTCCTCGGTCTGTGATGAAAGCAGTTTTCTCTTGATCTGCTTCTTCCATGTAGATCTGGTTGTATCCCGAGAAAGCATCCATAAAGCTTAGGAGCTCGTGTCCAGACGTTGAGTCGACCAACAAGTCAATCCGAGGCAAAGGAAAACTATCCTTCGGGCATGCCTTATTCAAGTAAGTGAAATCTACACATATCCTCCACTTGCCATTAGACTTCTTCACCAGTACCACATTGGCCAACCACTCGGGGTAATCCACCTCCCGGATAAATCCGGCTTTCAATAACTTCTCTACCTCTTCTGCAACAGCTTGATTTCGTTCGACGGCAAAAGTTCTTCTTCTCTGCTTCACTAGCCGATGATTGGGGTCCACATTCAGCTTATGGACAATGACCGAGGGATCAATCCCTGGCATATCTTCATGGCTCCAGGCGAATACATCACTATTGCGCCTTAAGAGCGCCACTAGATCTTCCTTCTGGAGTTGGGGAGTTGTGAGCCTATACGAACTTTCTTTCCCGGATCACCTATTTCGAACTCCTCCAAGCCTTCCACAGGCTCCCCCATCGGTGACTGATATTTCCCGTCCTCCTTAGCTTTCTCACCCAGATTATGCTGCCTCGGGGTGTCTTTCAGGGATAAGTTGTAACAACGCCTAGCCTTCTTCTGGTCTCCCTTAACCACTCCAACTCCTTCTGTCTGGAACTTCATACTGAGATGCGGTGTTGAGGTCACAGCTTTTAAGTCGTTGAGAGTTGTCCTTCCGATAATGGTGTTATAGGCCGAGACTCTGTCAACTATCAAGAATTTCACCATGATGACCTTTTGCCTTGGATAAGTCCCCGCCGTCACAGGGAGATCGATAGAACCGAGAGGTAGCACCTTTTCTCCAGCGAAACCCTGTAATTGGCATGAGATCGGGACCACCTTCTCCCGTGGGGCTCCCATGTAATCAAAGGCTGACTTAAACAGAATATCAGCCGAGCTCCCTGTGTCAACAAGGATCCGTCGAGTCTGATAATTTGCTATTGTTAGGGTGACCACAAGGGCGTCTGTGTGCGGAAGTGAGACTCCAGCATAATCATCATCCGAGAACCCTATAATTAGAGGGTTATATTTCTGAAACTTTGGGGGCTTTTGGACCAAATATACTTCAAAATCATCTAACTGCCTGGCATATGCCTTCCGAGCCGAATTGGACTCGCCTCCTCCTCCAAATCCTCCCGAGATGGTGTGGATGATAGGAAAGTTGCCTTGCTGCTCCACCCGAGCTCGACTCCTGCTCCTTTCTCTTTTTTCTTCTCCTCGAGGCCGAGGTGCTGGTTCTCTGCTTCTACCTCTTCTTTCTTCCTGCCTCGGTCTATAGTTTCTCCTTTCATTCCGATCTTCTTCTCTTCTAGGTCGCGGATATTGGTCCCGCTCCTGTTGGTTTCTCTCATTAACGAGAAATCTGACTAGCTTCCCATTCTCGATAAATTTCTCAATCAATTGTCTCAGTGATACACACTGCTCGGTCAGGTGACCATACGAATCATGGAAGGCACAGTATTTGTGAGCCAGGCGTGGAGGCGGATCTCCTGGAATGGGTCTCGGCCTCTGGTAATTCGGATCTTTTTTTAGTTCCATAAGCACCTCGGTGAGAGAGGCATTTAATGGAGTCCACTTGTAATCTCCGAAATTCTTCTTCGCCTTCTTGTACTCCCCAGGACCGGCATCCTGTGTGGGCTCGAGATTCTTCTTCTTCTTGGGCTTCTCGGTGGAAGGTTGTTGTTGCTGCTGGAAACTACTGAGAAGGGTTCGGAGTGTTTCCTTCTGATTAATGTACCTGTCAATTTTTACCATAAAAAGTATGAAGATCCTTCGGTGGTTTTAACGCCAAGTCCGCCATCAACGGTCCGTTTTTCTTCAATCCTTGGAAAATTGCACCATAAATAAAAGTCGTCCAGTGCACTTTCTGTCTCCAACTTTTCCTGGTTGAATCTCTATAAATAATCTTTTAAAGACTCGTTTGGTCCTTACTGTATTGAGAGTAGATACCCTCTGGGTTTCCTTCTGGCTCTTTCGGACACAAACTGGGCCAGGAATTTCCTTCCAAGGGCGTCGAAATTATCAATCGACCTTAGGGGAAGGTTCCTGAGCCAGTCTCGGGCCTTTCCTGACAAGGTGAGGGGAAAAGCTCGGCACGCCACAACGTCAGGTGTCTTGTGCAAGGACACGTGAGATTGGAAATTATCCAAATGCTCCACCGGATCTTCACTACCTGAAAAAACAGAGATATCGGGTACCTTAAACCTTCTGGGCAGGTCGAAGTTTGATACTTTTTCGGTAAATATAGACTCATTATGCTGAAAGAGGTTGTCCACGAGAGATTTTTTCCCGTCTCGCTTCTGATCCATAGTTCTTGATAGTGCATCATATTTTATGCCCAAGTCCAGGACCATCTGTTGCAGCCTTCTTTCGGAGTCTGTTGGTGGAGGTGGAACCGGATTAATAGGCTCCACACGGTCCTTGATCCGCGGCTCGACTCTCTCCCCTGACTCTTCCGGGTTTCCATTAGGATTTGTTCCTTCAACCGCATCGTGATTCAATGGTGGTGGAGTCTGAGCAGCTATCAGCAAAGCATTCTGAGCCAGCAAGTCCGCCACATTCTTCTGCGCCTGAGCCAGCTGTTGGCTCAGCTGGGTTATTCTGGTCTCTGTACCGGCAGACTCTGCTTCTCCGCGGACATCATCTTGATTAGGGCGTCGCGCTTCTTCTTGGGTTTCGTTTTGAACCGGATTAGAACGTCTCGTAGTCACCATCACTGATTTATTTTTCGTAAGAACAACTCTTCGTTCCCACAGACGGCGCCAAACTGTTGGTACAGTTTCCGGTATGGTGACGTGTCGCCAATTGATTCGCTGCCTCCCTCAAACGCACAACCTTGATTCCTGTAAAACAACAAACAACTAGTCGGGGGTGCCGACTACGCCCACTCCGATGCCTAAATCAGTTCAAATCAATTTCCTGGAAAGTATCTGTAATCTCAAAAGCTCAGAGAGAATATATCTAATACCTGGTGTGATGGTCTTATTTATAGGCTGGTAGTTGCAGTCCTACTGGAATTCTTGAAGCCCAATTGAACTAGGAGTTTGAGTCCTAGTCTGGTTAAACCTTAACCTTATCTTCAGGGAATTTGAATTAGGCTACAGAGTCCAAATTGAATTGCATTCGTACCTCTTTAATCTTAATTTCCACGTTACAAGCCATCTTATCCCGTTAATAATGGGATAGAGGCTTATCCCTGATCTTCCGGGATACTAGCTTTATCTCACTCTAAGACAATTGTAACACATTTCGACCAACCCCCGATGTGATAATATCCGAGATATGTTCGCTCCGAAAGGACTAGGAGATCTCGGAATATTGCCGCACCGTAACAGGGTTGTGGAAGATCCGATGTGTTATCATACCGAGGCCATCTTATCCGAGATGTTATCATACCGAGGCAATCTTTGTATACCGGGTTGTGATTCAACTTCCTGAATTGTCTTAGAGCTTCTATCAAATCTCCGAGGCATAAATATCTGAGATATGTTCGCTCCAATCAGACTAGGAGATCTCGGGATATTTCATACCGTTACAGGGTTCGATAAGACCGAGACGTCATTATACCTAGACGATCTTCTTCTACTGGGTCGTAACAAATGTCCGAGATGTAACACCAAGACGATTCAAGATTAGGATCCACGTGTCCTTGGGGTTAATTTTATCCCCAACAGCAAGAAAGTTGATCAATTCCTGTAAAAATTAATGGTGCTCAGTCGATCTTAATGAGAGAACTTCTTCCTTCCTAACAATAACAAAACATTTATTACAAAAAATAAGCCTTTTACACATAATTGGCAGTACAGGTTTTTGGATGGAGCCAGAGTATGTTGGCTTTTTCTTCTTCTTTATTTTTTAAAAAAATAGTTTTTGAAGTTTTATTTATTTATATTTTAATAGATTTATATATATTTTTTTATTATGATTGACACGTGTCGTCATCTTATTACCATTGACATGGCGCCTAACAGAATTTAAATCCAGGGAGCGATTTGTAACTTAAGTCAACCACATGGATCTCTGAATTAATTTTGATACTAGATGAAGCGATTTGTAATTTAGGCCAACCACTAGAACCAATAGTGCAATTTTATTTTTATTTTTTTAAAAAACCCAACCAAGTTTTCCTTGAAAAGAATTTTGTCCGACGGATTTTTTTTTTTTTGAATTCAGTCTATTAAATTAATACATATTAAAAATACATGTTATAATAACTTGCAATTTAGACCGGGGTGGAACCCCAATAGCTTGGAGGGTTTCAGACCCCTCTCAAATTTAAAAAATGTCACAAAATGGACCCTCCAAAAATTATATTTTCTAGTTTTATCCCCTCTCTTATAAAATTCTAATTCTGCCCCTGAAATTAGATAGATGGAGTTAAAAGAAATTAAACAATGTTTAAAGGAAAACTATTTATCTATCTTAAAATTAAAATATGAATAAGAGAAAAATTATTGTAAGAACAATAGCGCAAGGCCAAGGTGGGTTAGGTGGGCAAGAATCAGGCGTAGGAGGGCATAGAGTAGTACCTTTGGAGGGCTACTATTTTAATTAATCAATTACATAAACTAATTTTGATGTCAAAGGGAACAATTTGTAATTTAGGCTAATCATCGAGATTAATAGTGCAATTTTTTTAGAAAAAACCAAATCAAATTTTCCTTCAAAGGAATTTTGTCCGATGGACAATTTTTTTTTTTAATTCAGTCTATATATATATATATATATATATAAAATACATGTGATAATAATATATATTTTTAATTCTTACTGCATTTTTAAAAATTCATGCGAAATAACATGCAATTTAGACTGGGGTAGAACCCATAGCCTTGGGGTGTTTCGGGCTCCTCTCAAATTTTAAAAATGTCACAAAATGATCTCTAAAAATTTTATTTTCTAGTTTAATCCCCTCTCTCATAAAATTCTAATTCTGACCCTGAAATTAGATAGATGGAGTTAAAAAAAAAAAATTAAACAATGTTTAAAGGAAAACTATTTATCTATCTTAAAATTAAAATATGAATAAGAGAAAAATTATTGTAAGAAGTAAGAACAATAGCGCATGGCCAAAAAAAGGTGGGTTAGGTGGGCAAGAATCAGGCGTAGGAGGGCATAGAGTAGTACCTTTGGTGGGCTACTATTTTAATTAATCAATTACAGAAAATAAAATAAAATAGTCGTAGACTAGTGGGAGCGACAGCTGGGACCGTTCCGCAGTCGCAAACTCGAACGAGCTCGCCATTGGAGACCTGCTTTACACACAGGAAAACGTTAGTTCTTTGATCACCAAGAACGTATTGGAAAACCCATATACGGTAATAGATTAATAGTCAATCAATCAACGCAAATTTATGTTATGTTATGTTTGTGTTGTATTATTATATTGTTTGCTCAAAGAGATTTTTCTTCGTGTTTGGTTCTCTCTGTTAAGAAAAGAAGAAGAAAGAAGAAGAAGAAGAGAAGTAATCGGAAATGGCGCTTTCACGGCTTCGACATCCGGTGAGAGAGATCTCTCGCGCCCCCTCTCTCCTCCTGAGAGCCCGTCTTGTCTCGTCCTCCTCTTCTAGATCTCTTTCTCGGTACTTTTTTCTATCGTTCTCTCATAATTCAAATGTTATACATATAATTTTTTTTTTCCTTTTTTTTTTTTTTTTTTTTTTTTTTTTTTTTTTTTTTTGGTTGTTGTTGTTTAGATTGGTGAAACATAGTTGACGACTTTGCATTTGATCGAATTTGTTGTGGGGTGGTGGGGATTGTGAGAGTTGGGATGTTGGAGGTTGGTGGGTATGTGTCGGAATTTGTTCTTGGTGGCTCTTTTTGGCTGATTATATGAGATGTTTGGTGCAACTTCTATAAAAGAATACTGGGTTTCGTTGATTTCACAGTTTTAGTTCTGAAAATAGATTTAATCGACTTAAACTTGAAGAGGGAAAGTATTGGCAGAAAAGATAGTCCAAGAGGGACCAAATGGTGTTCCACTGACATATGGTATTTCTTAGACATTTTATGTAGTCTGGTTACTTGAATTGTCTTGTTTCAGTTCCAGTTGTGCTCTAACGAACTTGATGAAGGACATGAGAAAACACAGCTCATTCACATCTGGCTCAACAAGTGTTTAGTTAAATAGCACATTTTTCTATTTTTAACTACCCACTTCTCCAAAACATATACATCTGGCTTAGCATTTTAGTTATCCATTTTTACTATTCTAAAATTATTTCTTTATCTATTTCACTATTCTCAAAGAGGAGAGAGAATCAAATTGATTTTTTTTATTAGTTTTTTTTTTTTTTACTTATTGTTGAGCTGTAGCAGCTAGCCAAAGTGGCTAGACGGATGTCGAGGTTTTTTTGCGACAGAGCTAGCCAAAATAACCTTTTGGCTATTTTTTCTAGCCCAATGTGGATGCTCTGAATCATTGAACCGGTGTACAAGGCTTCTGTATCAAAGTGTAACCCTTGGATTAGTAGCGGTAGATATGGGCGTATAAAGAAGAGGAAAAGAACAGAAATGGAGTGGGAGGCTTATAACTATATCCATGGGAGAAGGTATTGAAAATGAACTTCTATTATGATACAAGAATAACTTCTTAACGAGTTCACTACACCAGAATTATGTGCACTATCTAACTACTACCGTGTTAGTTAGAGAATGCCTTCTGGTACATAGCTCTTAAGCATATCATGAGAGCTCTTTTGAAGCTTTACATCCTGGTATGTAGAGATTTGTGAGCAGGACAACACCATTTCAAACTTCACTCATTTTCTTCTAGAACATACGTGGTTGGTATCTTCTGGTATGCTATTCATAGGTTGATTTCTATCTAAGAGTTTTTCTGTAGTAAATGGGACAGTTGCAGACTTGAAAGAGATGCTGCGACTGATTAGCTAACAAGTATTGAGTTAGGCCAGATTTCTCAACACCCAACAGAACTAGGATGTGCTGATCAATAGAATAAAGCTGCCTATAAATCATTAATTGTGCTAACTCTCAGTAAAAGAGTGTGTTTTCAAGTTTTTAAGAGTGGAAGTTGGGTTATAGTTCAAATTAAAAGGTTCATTTTCATGGAAGCGGCTAAAACGGCTGTTTTTATGGTTAAGAGAAAAGGGTATGGTTTGGAATTGAGATAATAACATATGAAAAACTACATTCCTCGGGGGCTATTTTGGGGCTGTAAGCGACTGAGGTGACCCAAAAAAGCATCACATGAGAGAACTTTATCAGGTCTATTTTAATTGGGTAATTTTTGTTGTGGGTGGAATTGGTTGCAGTATCGGAAGAAGAAGAGGACAGAAGAATTGTAGGCATTAAAACCTTGGATTGGAATTGCATGACAAAATTCTCAAATAAAGCTCCAAAATTTCTGCAACCGTGTTTATCATTGAATTGGAAGAACCACATCAACATATATAGGCTGCCAGTTGAATTGAGGTTCAATCATGCTCTCTTGAGTAACTGACTTTGGCGTTATGAGATGGAGAGGGAGGCTTGGTAGAGGATGGTGGTGGATTCTAAATATGGTAGTTCATGGGAGGGTGGTGTTCTAGTGAGCCTGTTAAGGCGTATGGAGTGGGTTTATGGAAGAATATTAGGAAAGGTTGGGGGAAGGTTTGTAGTCACACCAGATTTGAAGTGGGTGATGGTTCCAAGGTTAAATTCTAGCATGACTTGTGGTGTGGGATATGACCTTGAAGGATGCCTTCCCAATTTTATTTGGTATTGTTTGCGCAAAGGATGCTCATGTTGAGGCTCACATGGAACTTTCAGGAGGTGCCATTCAGTGGAACGTGAGTTTTGTTAGATCGACTCAAAATTGGGAGGTGGATGTCTTTGTCTCGTTTTATAGGTTGTTGTATTCAGTAAGATCAAGACGTGAAGGGATTGACAAGCTATGGTGGGTCCCTTCCAAAAGAGGGATGTTTAGTGTTAAATCTTTCTACAATGTCTTGGGTTGTCTTGATGGTTTTTCGTTTTCCCTGGAAGAGTGTTTGGAGAACTAAGGTCCCGTTGAGGGCAGCCTTTTTTGTGTGATCGGTGGCCTTAGGAAAGATCCTTACCATTGACAATCTCCTTTAGCGGAATGTCGTCGTGATGGATTTGTGTGTTATGTGCAAAAAGAATGGAGAGTCTGCAGATCACCTTCTTTTTCATTGTGAGGTTGCTTGTGCCATTTGGAATGTCTTCTTCAAACATTTCGGGTTGTCTTGTTTTATGCCGAGACGAGTTGTTGATTTGTATGCTTGTTGGTGGTCTGCCGGCAACACTCATAGTGCCGTTATTTGGAAGATGATACTTTTGTGCCTTTTGTGGTGTTTATGGCGGGAGAGAAATGATAGGTGTTTTGAGGACCGCTAGAGGTCTTTGGAGGAGTTGAAATGTTTTTTCTTAAACATCTTATACCGTTGGACAGCTGCTTATATTTCTTCTTTAGTGATTAGTTTTCATGAATTTCTTGTTCTTTTTGCCCTTTCTTCTTAGGCAGCTTTTCTTGTATACTTTTTGTGTACATATGGCGCCTTACGCTTTTAATGATATTTCGAATGCTTATTAAAATAAAAGGGTTTTCCAATGGTTACTAATAGAACCTATCCTGGAACTACTAAAAACCAAATATAAAGACCCAATAACATAGGAAGACTAGAATAGAATCCACGGGCTCTTACTACAACCATGCCAGGAACTTTTGTATTTTTTTGATAAGTCATGTCCAGGAACTTTGTCTTCTGGTGTTGGGTTTTTTTTCCTTATGGGTTTAGTGGGTTGCTTTTTGGGTGATCCTTTTGGGTTTTAGGTTTTAGCTCTTTTTGGGCTTGTTTTCTCTGGGGGTTGGCTTTGTTTCTTCCTTTGTATACCCCTTGTGTGTACTTTGGGGCGCCTTACGTTATTTTTATAAAACTTATTTTACTTATCAAAAAAAACTTTGAAATCACAAAGATTCTGATTCCAAAATTTAAAAGTACTAAATCAAACTGAACCAGCAGCTTAATAGTGATAACAATTAGAAACATAGTACTGAACAATAAATGGAGTAGATATTTAGTATGTAGGGTTCCAAGTACGCAGATTTATTTGGTCTTTTATCTTGCTTTTTCTTGAGGTTCTTACAGCCTGTGTTAATTTTTTCTACTCATGTTTATATTGTACATGTATGTAATTCACTAAATTTCCTTCCTCCTGTTTGGTGGCCATCATATGATTGAAAAAGAAAAATTAATGTTTCCAAATATCTGAATCAGATTAAGAGTCTTTACTTTTTTGTGTAGTATTTCTGTTTGACTTTAAGATGATATTCATATGATAACGATCTTTTTCTTTTGATATGTGTGTGCATGTGGACAGGCCTGCATGCACATACATACGTATGAAAGTAAGATCTAAATGTCTAATGACAATCAGGTTTCCTTTAGGCCTACATGTTGCTCTCACAAATGAAGTAATCATTTCTGGTCTAACTCTGATATATAACTCATATTTTCTAGATATTGGATACAATTAGCTCTCTCTCTCTGTCCCTTTCTTTTATGCAATATGTTCTGGGTCTAGAGCTGCAAAACTAAGCTTATATGTGCTGTTTTTCTCATGATGGTACAGCCCTCCCTGTGTGCGAAATTCTCTTGTGGGTTGTCATGGATCTCTATTAAGGTTTGTATTCACCACCTTTCTATTTATCATCAACTTGCAAATTCAGATACAATTGATTCACATAATTTTAAGATTAATATATATAGATTCACGGAACAACTTATGTCTTGTGAATAGTAACTATCTTCAAGCGCTTGCTGATTAATTTGAGGACGAGATGTTCCCTTTGATCTCCTACTTCCTCTGAATTTAGTGCCATTTTGTCTTTATTACTGAAAAGGGGACATTTGCTTTGGGTTGGGCATATTGACATAAAAACTTAGTTACATCCATACTTGAAACTAAGGGAAGTTAGGGATCATCAACTCGAGACCAGTTTGATTCAAGCATACAGATAATTTAGTGCAAACCTAAACACAGCAGTAGTACTGACCATAAACTTGTCCTAGTCCTTACCTGTTACGTACCTAGGGTATGTGATAAGGATATTATAGGAAGTATATTTATGCCCTCTTTAATAGAATAATTAGGTTAGATTTTAAATAAGGTAAGAGTCGTAGATTATTATTATTATTAGGTAAATAAGGAGTATTGCTCATAAAGCAATATCTCTAATAGGAAAATAAGGGATTTGTCTCCCTTTAGAATTAATATTTATTATTTAGGGTTTGTAATATTTATTTAATTATCGTCCCGTAATTCCAGCTTTGTAACCCTATAAATAGGGTATTGAAGAATGAAATAAGATGAAGAAGAAAAATTATAAAACAACTCTAGTAGTAGCTTTGGGAGTTTTTTAGGGTTTCTCGAATAATCCTAACTTTAGGAGGCCCAGGGTACCTCAAATACCCTATTATCACACGCATCCCTCATCCAAATTACCATCATCCATCCCCTGTTACGAAAGTCCGTAACAACTTGGTATTAGAGTCGCGTTGCGATTACTAATCAAGCCAACCATGTCTGCTAAATCCTCTGAAGACTCATGGGCAGAATTTCTCCGGTGGAAAGATCAATTTTTCAAGCGATGGAGAGATGAAATTGCAGCAAGTCAGGTACGATACTCATCTTCTCCATTAGAAAACCCACCAGAAAAACAATCCACAAAAGAAAACCCAACCCCCACCACCATGCAAGGACCCAGAACCCATCTCCTCTTAAAAGAAGGACCAACCCCCATCATTGGCACAAACACCACCCCAAAAGCTTCCAAGTCCAGCCACCCCCACCGTTGCAAGCCCTCAAACCGCCGCAAAAACTCAACACAGCCACCATCCACGTCTGTTAGCCGCACCTTCGCCCAATACCCATAGCCCCCTCAATCCACGTAAAGCCTCACCACCACCACCACCCAAAGTCCCACCCAAAAGGACCAAAAAAGGCACCTCCTGTCCAAAACCCACCAAACAAACCCACCTCAACCATCGGTCCAACTATCGCCGGCGACGGTGCAACCATGCCGCCAACCTCAAGGCCAACTCACATAGCAGGTTCTTTAGACTCATCCACAATTCTACACCTTTGGGAGATCCTTTAAGTCCTGGCGTAGTAGGCAGAAAGAATCGAGCTTTTCATTGGCTTAAACGAAGGACAAAAGTGAGGTACAAACCACCGGACCTCCATCTTAGATGTACCACAAAACCCCGGCTTTGCAGATCCTCAAGTGGCCCCACAACCGTTATCTCCCAGTTGGAAGATGCTCGCATCGCTGAAATCTTCCAACCAGAGGCAGGAAAGTGCAGGGGTGAGAGGGAGCCAGAGACGCATGCTGGGCTGTGGCTAAGAGTGTCGACTCCTGAGTGGCAACAAGGAACAAGGCCCGGGAGGCTGGGTAGCGACCCAAAGGTTCCAACGAAACGAGAGCCTCCTCTGGACTATTTTTCCGATCGTCGGCGGCCACCCAAACGCCCACCAGACGGCAATTACCCACCGAACGACGATTTCCGCGTAAAGAGCGGCAGCCCAGACCTTGCCGTCCAAAACATGGAGTTTTTCCGGCGAGCTATGGACAAAGGAGCAATTTTGGGCTTCACTGGCGGAGCAAGAAGGCCACCTGAAATTTCTGGTGGAAGAACAGGAAGCCCGGGACGTACAGCTGGAGGAAAATTGCAAGAAATTTATGCCAAGGAAGGGATGAGATTCTGTGGGACAAAGGGCAGCGTGAAATCAGGGGACAACATTTTGCCTATTCTGTCCCTATTTTTAAGATTGCTGCTGAGAGATATAAGGATCTTTGGGGGAAAAGGGATCACGTGGCGCTTGGATATTATGCCAATTTTTTTCAGTTTACCGCCACATCAGCAGCAGTAATTGGAGCATATTTTTAGGACCTTGAGGACAAGGTCCATTTTAAGAGGGTAGGAGTGTTACGTACCTAGGGTATGTGATAAGGGTATTATAGGAAGTATATTTATGCCCTCTTTAATAGAATAATTAGGTTAGATTTTAAATAAGGTAAGAGTCGTAGATTATTATTATTATTAGGTAAATAAGGAGTATTGCTCATAAAGCAATATCTCTAATAGGAAAATAAGGGATTTGTCTCCCTTTAGAATTAATATTTATTATTTAGGGTTTGTAATATTTATTTAATTATCGTCCCGTAATTCCAGCTTTGTAACCCTATAAATAGGGTATTGAAGAATGAAATAATATCAAGAAGAAAATTATTATAATTCAGCTCTTGTAGTTGATTAGGAGTTTTTTAGTGTTTCTCGAATAACCCTAACTTAGGAGGTCCGGGGTACCTCAAATACCCTACTATCACTCGCACCCCCCCCATCCAAATCACCATCGTCTATCCCCCGTTACGGAGGTCCGTAACATTACCATGTTTCCTATTACAGCTCAAGGTGGGCAATTGCAATATAAACATGGTTATTTTAAATTTGTTATTCCCAGTTATTTCTTGTTCATCTTAATATATACTTCTGTATAGATGTATTTATGCATGTGACATTACTTGCATGAAGTTGAACCAGCTCTTACGTTCCTGTTTTAGTTCGAGCTCGTCACTTGTTGTGTAAACAAGGTTCTGTTAATATTTTGACCCTAAATAAATTTTTTGTTCATCATAATATGTAAGCATACATAATATTGAACGTATTCAGCCTAGAACCACAAGAATGTTGTGGGCAAATCCCAATTTAAATCAATGTCTATCTGGGTTTGTCTTCTCAGACCAACAAAGCTTTCAGTCCGAGCTTTTTCTTTCTTCTTTTTTTCTTATTCACTGACAATGATATATTTCAGGCCTGCATGTTTATTTATGCTCACGGGTGTTCATGATAATTCTTTGAAGTTAAAGGTTAGTGTTTGAAATGTATTAGTAAAAAGCTTTTCATAGTGAGGGTGTTTTCTGATAATGTTACAAAATTTTCAGGTGTCAGTTGGTGGTATCAAATACTTCTCTTCTGCTGGTATACGTCTCCTCCATTTGGTTACAATTCTCTGCTTATCTTCCTGTAATTCCAGGATTCTTAAAAGTGCGGATTAAAAGGGGCTTGCTTGTGTTTTTCATTGTCATGATTTTATTTTTAGCATTGTTGGTGAAATTAGATTTTAGCAAAAAGCCAGAATTGTCTTGTTTAAGATAGCAAGGAAGTAAAGTAAATAAACTTTCAGAATTATTGTCAAGCTTTGGGCCAGCTAAATACAATCCAAAGCAGCAGGTCCATGCCTTCTTAATTCGTGCTGAGCTTGGCTTAGCCCTAACTAATTAAGCTGTTCCAAATGTTTTTATAGGCTTTGGGATGATAAGTTGGTCAGCGTCCAACATGAAGTGATTTGCTTCAAGTCACACTTTGACATAACTTTATATCACTTTTACATACCAGCAATATTATCTTAATTGTGGAACTATTTAGGTAGTTGACTACCTCATTTCATGCAACTCTGTGAGTTGGAGAGAGTTATCCTTTTTGAAAAAATGAGCTGGAGGCAGAAATCAAGGGTGTGGTTGGAGAGAGGGGGATAAAACACTAATTTGTTTCACCGGGCGGCAAATTCTCATTGAAGAAATAACTCTGTGGACTCTTTAGTTATCAACGAGTCCATGTCTTCTGACTCTAGAGAAATAAGGGAGCATATAATGCAATTCTACAAAAGTTTGTATTCTGAATGGTTTAGTTAGCGACCTAAATTGGGTGGCCTTTCATTCCTATCCATTGATGCAGATGAGAAAAATTTGTTGTAAAGAGATTTGAGCAGCAGGAAGTGTGGGAGGTGGTGAGGGATATGAATGGTGGCAAGGCTCTTGGGCTGGATGGTTTCTTTATGGCATGTTTCCAGAAGTGTTGGGAGGTAATGAAAGAGGGCATCTTGGCAGTATTTAAGGAGTTTCATAGTAGAGGAAAGTTTGAGAAGAGTTTTAATGCAAATTTTGTCTGCTTTATCCCAAAGAAGGCTGGTGCTGTGGACATTGAAGACTTCCGTCCTATTAGCTTTGTGGGTGGACTGCAGCTCATGGTAAGATTTTGACATTGGATAATCTGAGAAAGAGAAGAGTCATAGTGGTGGAATGGTGTTGCATGTAGGAGGAGTGGGGAAAGGCAAAAGGACTATTGATGTAATGTAGTCTGGGGTGTTTTTGGCAGGTTTAGGGTTTGGGATTTGGGTCTTGGTTTCTCGACTGTTTGTGGTTTTTCTCTTTTGTTTTTTTTTTGCTTGCTCGTGTTTAGTTTCCTTTGCATACTTCATATATGCTGAGGGACGCCTTACGCTTTTTTTTTAATATATTTCTTTGCTTACCAATAAAAAAAAAAGGAATGGGGAAACTATTGATCATCTTTTACTCCATTGCGAAGTGGCAAGAGAATTATAGAGTGCGATCTTTACCATATTCGTAGTCCATTGGGTGATGCCTGCAAAGGTGGTACATATGTTAGATTGTTGGCGAGGCTAGGTGGGTAGACGCTCAGTTCTAGATGTGTGGAGGATAGGTCTGCTGTGCTTAATGTGGAGTGTATGGAGAGAGAAGAACGCTAGATGTTTTGAAGATCGTGAGAATACAAGGGAAGAGCTCAAGAACAACCTGGTCAAATCGCTTTTTGGGTGGATTGTGGTGTATAATATCTCTCAATTTTCTAACTTTTTTGAATTTTTGGATTTTTGTTCTTCGTTTAGCATGTAAGAGGGACTTTCTTTGTATACATCCTGTGTACTAGGGTTGCGCCCCTCTGCGCTCTTCAATGAAATAAATTATTGATCAAAAAGAGAAATCATCTCCAAGGTCTTGGTGAACAGGCTAAAATCGGTTTTGGAAAAGATTATTTCAAGTTCCCAGAATTCGTTCACCAGAGAGGTAGACAAATTTTAGATTTAGTTATGGTTGCTAATAATGTTTGGATAGTCGGATTAGATCTGGGGAACTTGAAGTGTTTTGTAAGTTAAATTTGGAGAAAACATATGATCATGTAAATTGGGAGTTCTTGTTATATTTTCTGAAGAGATGTGGTTTTGGGGAGAAATGGAGGGATTGTTTAGCGCAATGTATTACTATGGTGCGATTTTCTATTCTTATTAATGGTTTGCCATCTGAATTCTTTAGTAGCTCTCGGGATTGAGATAGGGGATCCGTTCTCGCCACTATTGTTTGTGGTTGACAGGTTGTTATGGAGGCGTTGAGTAGGATGTTGACTGCTACAATGGATATTGGACTTTTGTCTGGATTTCCGGTGGGGGAATGATATAAAGTTGTTAGTGTCTCATTTGCTTTTTGCAGATGATACTTTGATTTTCTGTGAGGCAAATTCTGAACAACTACGACATTTGCGATGTCTTTCTTATGTTTTGAAGGTGTATCGGGATTGAAGATTAATTTGGCCAAATCAAAGATAGTTCTTGTTGGTGATGTGGGAGATGTAGAAGGGTTGGCCCGTATTCTTGGTTGTACAATATCACTGAGCGCTTCTTACAAGGCTTTGAAAAAATGGAACGTCGGTTTCCTAGGTGGAAGAAGCTTTATTTATTTATGGGAGGTAGATTGACTCTGATAAAGAGTACTTTTTCCAATTTGCCTACTAATTATTTGTCTCTTTCCTTATTCCAGTGGGTGTGAATAACAAGTTTGAGAAACTTTAGAGAGATTTTTTATGGGGTGAAATTGGGACGAGTTTAAGTTCCATTTAGTGAACTGGTCAAGAATTTGCACTCTGATGAAATCAGGTGGTTTGGGGGTTAGAAACCTAATTCAATTTAAACGAGCTCTACGAAAAGGGAGGCTTTGTGGAGATTGGTCATAGATACTATATGATAATTTAAAGTGAGGTTGGTATTCTAAGGAGGTCACAGGGCCATTTGGAGTGGGAGTGTGGAAATATATGAGGGTGTGGGAAACTATTTCAGAATTTGCTATGATGTGGGTGATGGGTCAAAGGTCAGTTGTGATGTGTGGTGTAGGGATCAACCATTGAAGGTATCTTATCTGGAATTGTTCAATTATGCACGTTGTAAGGATGTGTGGGTGGCAGATCATATGCAGTTCCGAGATGGGAAAATTCAATGGAATACTAGTTTTACTAAACCCGTACAGGATCGGAAGGTGGATGTGGTCTTTTCTTTATTTGAGATGTTGTATTTTCTTAGAGTAAGGCAAGGAGACGTGGATAAAATATGTTGGAGCCCTTCCAAAAGGTGAAAGTTTGAAGGGAAGTCATATTATCATGTGTTAACCATACCTACCGGTTCTCCTTTTCCAAAGAGTATTTGGAGAGTCAAGACTCCTTCGAGAATAACGTATTTTGTGTGGATGGCGACATTAGGAAAAATATTGACACTGGATTACTTGAGGAAGAGGACATTTATGGTGGTGGAGTAGTGTTATATGTTCAAAAAAGTGGGGAGTCCATTGACCACCTTCTTCTTCATTGTGAAGTAGCAAGAGATTTAAGGAGCTAACTTTTCAATCTGTTTGGTGTTGAATGGGTTATGCCGAGAAGGGTGAGAGAGTTGGTGAGTTGGGGGGAGGTCAGGTGGGGCATGGTAACATTTTGGAAGAGTGGAGATTGGCTTCGTTGTATTTAATATGGTGTATTTGGAAAAAGCGGAATGCACGAAACTTTGAAGATATAGAGACTTCGGTGGTAGAGCTGAAAATGATTATGTTCCACGCTTTATACACATGGATAGCACCACATCATAGCTTGCTTTTTTCTAGTTTTTCTGATTTTTTGGAACCTTTTTCATAAGCAATTCTCTTCGCCTAATAGCCAAACTAGCTCCTTAATACTGTTTGCTCTATTTTATGTCATTTCTTGAGACTCGTAGGATTTATATAACAGGTAATGCAACTTCAAGTATCACCTTATGCATTATTTGTAGGTAAAATTTGTTCCTTCATTCATTAAATGGAATCTTGTTCTTAGCTGTTTAGATCTTGTTGAAGATTTGTGGTACCGACATATACCGAATTAGTTTTTATTTCTTGTACTATGGTTTTACAGGTTTTGATAAAATGATGAAATATATCTGCTGTACATACTTAATCGTGTGTTTTATCATTAATTATGACTTTTATCATCAAGTGGACTGTTAGTGCAGATCCACCACATACAATACTCCATATGCCAGCTCTGTCTCCTACAATGGTAAGACATGCAAAAATATGCGAGAAGGAATTGATTTTAAATGTTATCCATACTTTTCATCGTATTTTTCTTTCTTTCTTCCAAGAAGTTTTGTGATCCTAATTGTCACTCTTTCATGCAGAATCAAGGTAATATTGCGAAATGGAGGAAGAAAGAAGGAGATAAGGTCAGTTATACCAAAAGTTTCATATAATTTTGAGAGTTTAAAGCTAAGTTATGTTCAGCTTGATGTTCTTAAATATAATTGTTGAAAAATAAATCCTTCCTCTTGATGTAGTGGGGATCAATTTGTTAATTTCATTAGTGAATTTGTGTCATCCTGACCGTTGATTTAATCTTAACAGATAGAGGTGGGTGATGTACTATGCGAAATCGAGACTGACAAAGCTACTCTTGAGTTTGATTGTCTTGAAGAGGGGTAATGTTTATTTTCTATGTTGCACAATATATGTGATGCAATCAAATAATAAAAAGAAACAAAAGAAAAGGATATGGGCTACTTCGAGAGAGCCGTGATCTCCAATGGCTACTTCGAGAGAGCCTTGATCTCCAAAACAACCAAAAAGGTCTAAGTTTTCATAATATTCAGCATGTTTATTAATTGAGTAGGGTTACACTTAAATAGATGACGGCTAGGTCATAAGACATAACCATTAGGTCTAGCCGTCATAACATAATGCAGGAAAATAAACAAAGAAGGAAATAACTAATGGAAAATACATTCCTTATTAAACTAAATACTTAAGGAAATAAACCATGGAGAATATACTCCTTATTCTCTGCCGACTTGGGCTTTAGAATTGCCACGTGTGCTGCCACATAAGCCCTAAAATTATGAACGTATCATCCCTCTCCCCTAACATCTTCCTTGTCCCCAAGGAAGAATTCTGGTTTTGCAAAAATCAGCCCCTGCCCTTCCACTCTTTTCACTGCAGCTTCATTGATCAAAGGACCTTGGACCACACCCACAGTAAAGCCATTCCCAACTTGGAGATTTTGGACAGCTTTTGAAAAAGCTTTTACTGATTTCTCGTAAATACCTTCTTGCACACGAATTCTATTTGCACAAACGCATGTCTGTCCAGTGTTATGGAACTTCGCTGCAAGAGTTCCTTTTACTCTCTTCTTTACCTCTCTCGCACCACAGTGAACACGAGTGACTCCTAGAGGCATGGAGGCACAGCGTGAGTTGATGACGGCGCGTTTGAAGGGTTGGGTCTGGAGCCTTCTAAATTTACGGCTGAGGTGGGCTGACTTGTGGCTGATTGACGGTGGTTTGGTGGAACGCCGGTGTGGATGGATTTTTGTTATTTCAACCGCTCTTTTCTTCCTCTTTTTTGTGCTGGTGGCAACTGATGAGGTAGATATTATGTGTGAGGCTTGGCTTGCCGGAGAGCTGCGTGGTGGAGAAAAGGTTTCAATTCTTTTCCTAATCTCCTCCATCCGTTTGCTTGCTTCTTCTTTGTACGTGAGGAATTCTGACCGCAGCTTTTCCCACCTTGCTCGTTCTTCTTCATTCCAAAAAAATCGGGAAGACATGGTGAAGGTGTGGATCGGAGATTATTGTAGAAAACAATCAACCTTCACTCTGATACCATTTGATGCAATCAAATAATAAAAAGAAACAAAAGAAAAGGATATGGGCTACTTCGAGAGAGCCGTGATCTCCAATGGCTACTTCGAGAGAGCCTTGATCTCCAAAACAACCAAAAAGGTCTAAATTTTCATAATATTCAGCATGTTTATTCATTGAGTAGGGTTACACTTAAATAGATGACGGCTAGGTCATAAGACATAACCATTAGGTCTAGCCGTCATAACACAATGCAGGAAAATAAACAAAGAAGGAAATAACTAATGGAAAATATATTCCTTATTAAACTAAATACTTAAGGAAATAAACCATGGAGAATATACTCCTTATTCTCTGCCGACTTGGGCTTTAGAATTGCCACGTGTGCTGCCACATAAGCCCTAAAATTATCGTATCAATATGATACTTAATTGTGTGATGCACACCATTCATTGGAGAAAGACATCGTTTAGTACCAGTCTTCACATCGGATGTTTCATTTGGCATTGACAAGAAGAATGTTTTCTTTCCCTTTGTTTATTTTGCAAACACTTTCCGCTATATCCCTTTTATCCTTCTATTGTTTTTTTTTCAACTACAATATGTTGATTAGAACTACTTAAAGATAGCAAAATCTGATCCATCCTAAAATCCTTTATGCATTGGTTCTTGTATGGGTTAAATTATGCAGATTTCTGGCTAAGATTTTGGTACCTGAAGGTTCAAAGGATGTACCTGTTGGACAACCAATTGCAATAACGGTAACCTGTGATAATACTTTATCAATGGTTCCTTTTGTTTTCATGGAAAGCCATCTGTTGTTGATTTCAATGTAGGGGACATATTTCATTTTGTAAAGATATTGGAAAACATTTTGGGGAAATTATAATTATTTTGAATTCTGTTAGGACAAAATTCTTTTGTCCCTCCCCCTCCTCCTTTCTTATTTTAGTTTTAGACTACAATTAGATTTTTTTTTTTTTTTTTTTTTTTTTTTTAATTTATATGCTAAAGCTAAAGATTGTTCAAGTATTATGCTTTCACACTATCTGATATCTTTTAAAATCTGTTTTTTATCAGATATCTTCTAGAAGTTTTTTTTTTTTTTAATTTTTTTTTTTTTTATGGTGTTGACCTCAATTCTTAATATGTGACACTGATGTTTCAATGTCTTTCTTTGTTTCAGTATTTACCTTTCAGATACTTAAATTGTTGTAAAAACTAATTTTTGTGGGTTTACTAGGTTGAGGATCCAGATGATATCCAAAATGTCGCTGCTACTATGGCAGGTGGATCTGAGGTCAGAGAGGAAAAATCAACAAATCAGAGTGTGAAACATAAGGACAAGGTGCAAGAGAAAAATTCGATTAAGACAAGTACATCTGAGCTTCCTCCTCATGTTGTTCTTGACATGCCAGCATTATCCCCAACTATGGTAAGGAAGATTGTATATCGTTTTCTGCTCAGATTATTGTGCAAAGTTTTCTTCCTCTGGTGGATGCTTAATGTTGCTTTTATATGTATACAAAGAATCAAGGAAACATTGCGAAGTGGCGAAAGAAAGAAGGAGACAAGGTCAGTTGTGTTTGATATAAGGTCTTAAATCTGCTAGTGTAACTACTTCTTGCTTCTCATTTGGTGGATAGAGAATAATTGCATTAAACGTCTTTTGATCATTTACTCAAACTGACAGATAGATGTGGGTGACGTAATATGTGAGATAGAGACAGACAAAGCTACCCTTGAATTTGAATGTCTTGAAGAGGGGTAATATTCTTTCCTTATGCTAGGTTTGTAGTTGTAGAGGTGATACTAAATATGAAAGTGACATAGCTCCTGTCTTAACATGGTATTTATTTACTTGTAGTCTAGATCACCAACATGTTTATTACTTCTTTGCATGTCTACTCAATTTGAGGAGAACATTGACAATTTTGTTAAACACAGATTCTATGTGTCGATAATAGTGACTTTAATCAAGTTGAAATATATATAATCATGGCTTCAACCTTGAATTTACAACATTTGGTTCTAATGGTAGTGCCGGTTTTCTTACGATCTTTCTTGTTAATGAAAAAGTTCCTGAATTGTCATTAATGAAGCTCTTTATTGGTTTCTTTTTACACTTTTGCTTACATTTTGAAGTGGAATGTTGGCTGTAGGTACTTGGCTAAGATACTAGCACCAGAAGGTTCAAAGGATATAGCTGTGGGACAACCTATTGCAGTAACAGTAAGTGTGATAATGCTTGTACAGTTGTATAACTTGCTTTTCACCTTAGCAACTTGCAGCTAATGGTATTATAGCTTGGCAGTAAGGCACCTGTAAGGGTGCAAATTGTTGCAGTCTGTACCTGTAAGGGCTGAGATTGTCGCGATATAAGTTTTAATTTATCTTGTTGCCTTAAAAGAGAAAATTAATGTACAAGGTGCTATTAATTGATTAGTGGTTATAGTTTCTTCCAGCACTGTTACTTTATGGAAATTTTATCCTCTAAACTATTTTTTAGAATTCTAGCCACTTACACCATATGAAAACACTTCGCCCATTGTTTTCAAGGTTGAGGATCCAGCTGATATTGAAACAGTAAAAAATAGTGCTAGCAGTGGTTTCGGAATCAAAGAGGAAATAACAACACATCATGATGATGGAAATGAAGCTAAAGCTCAAAAAACAAGTGTTGCAAGGATCAGTCCATCTGCAAAGTTGCTAATTACAGAATATGGATTGGATTCATCAACATTAAAGGCATCCGGTTCTCATGGTACGCTGCTGAAGGGGGATGTTTTAGCTGCAATTAAGGCAGGAAAAGGATCTTCAAAAGTCTCTTCATCTGAAGAGAAGGCACCTGCATCACCTCAAACCACGCTAAAAGCTTCTCCCATAGTTTCACCAGATACTAGATCTCACTTGAAGCAGTCAGATTCTTTCGAAGATCTTCCCAATAGTCAAATTCGCAAGGTATGTTAATGGTAATTAGATTTTTTTTTTGTAAGTATGTTAATGGTAATTAGATTTGAGCAATGTTCTTTCTGTTTATGGTGCCTTTTTCTGTCTTGTGGATCTTGGAAGATAGTTAAAGAGACTACAATACTGCATTCAAGATTATTACTGATGCCCAATATATATCTGATGGTTTAACAATGTTTTTGTGTAGTTGATGGTTACTTGTCAAATTAAAAGAAAATGTGTAGGGCCAAGACTTCTAAACATTCAAAAATCTACATGACTAAAATTGCTTTCATGAGAAGTCAGAGGTGGCAACTTATGGGGGACATTATAAGAATAAGATGGATAAGATGGTCTAGAGAAGATTATTGACTGCTCCAGCAGCAGAAATAATCTAGTTTAAACTGACACACCCCAAGGTCAAGGGTGGAAGTCTAAGAGAACCACGGTCAATATTGACAAAAAACGTGTCTCCTACAATCAATCCTATGATCTTGTTTTACATTGAAAAATATAAAGAAAGAGGATTCTATCAATGATTCTTAGTAGGTGGGATAGATTTCATTGACTTGTCTTGACATGTACCATTTTATGTAGGCGAGGGAATTTGTATCAAAGTGGTACACACACCGCCTGAAGAAAGAAGTCTAATCCAAGTCTTAGGAGGAAGAATTAAAAACTCAACTGCTTTGTCGCATGAAAACTAATATTTTCTGCGAAAAATTACAAATTGGGTTTTTGCATGCCTCTTGTGTACTTCCCATCCACTTGGGCTACACCCTTTCTGACTTCATTTAAAGTCTTATTATGATTTTTTTTTCTTTTTTGACAAAAGCTTGCTTTTGTTTAGCGTATTTATGAATAAAAAAGCTAGTAATTTATGTTTATTAAGTATCATGGAGGGCTATTTTTTTGTGCAATAGTAGAAGTCTCGGTCTGTCAAGTAGAAGTGTGGGGGTTCAATTCTTGAGAACAACCACTTCATGCTAAAATGCTAAAGATAAGAACTGTATACAAATTCTTCAAGTAGGACCAACACTTTGAAATGCTCTAAGAATCAAATCCGATCCACCGGTCTAGTGGAATTTTTTGATATTTTGGTTCCATGACCTCAGTTGATATGATAAACAAGGAAAAGTTATGTATAAACTATGCAAATTTGAAACACAAATACATACACGCACATTTTGGGTAAATCACAGGAGAGTTGGAGGCAAAATTCAAGGGCCTTTTGGTTAAGAGCATATTCCAGTGGAAAATTCGCATAGAAGAAATAACTCTTTTGAATCTTTATTTGTCAACATGACTGTCTTTTGACTCTACAGAAATAAAGGAGCATATTGTGCATTTCTACATAGTTGTATTGTGAACAATATAATTAGAAACCAAAATTGGATGGCTTTTCGTTCATTTCCATTGATGCGGATGGAGGAGAGAAATTGGTTGGAAAGAGACTTTGAGGAGAGTGAAGTGTTGGGAGTGGTAAGAGAATTCAATGGGGATAAGGCCCCAGACCTGGTAGATTTTCTATGGCTTTTTTTTTTCTAGAAGTGTTGGGAGGTATTAAAAGAGAATGTCATGGAAGTTTTAAGGAGTTTCATAGCCGAGGGAAGTTTCAGAAGAGCTTTAATGCTACTTTTGTTTCCCTAATCCCTAAGAAAGTTGGGGCGGTAGAGATTAAGGATTTCCGTTCCATTAGTTCAGTGGGTGATGTGTATAAAATTATTTCTAAAGTCTTGGTGAATAGTTTGAAATCGGTATTGGGAAAGATTGTTTCAAGTTCACAAAATACGTTTATTAGACGTAGACAAATCCTAGATTCTATCTTGGTGGCTAATGAATGTTTGGATAGTCGGATTGGATTGGAGAAGGCTT
Organism: Alnus glutinosa; assembly: GCF_958979055.1. Taxonomy (NCBI): domain Eukaryota; kingdom Viridiplantae; phylum Streptophyta; class Magnoliopsida; order Fagales; family Betulaceae; genus Alnus; species Alnus glutinosa. Next base: position 14,756,026 of record NC_084895.1, on the reverse strand, counting down.
ATGATCATATTAATTGGGAGTTTCTTTTACATTTGTTGACGAGATGTGGCTTTGGGAAGAGATGGTGAGATTGGATAGTGTATTGCATTTCTATGGTGCAGTTTTCCATTCTCATTAATGGTTCTCCTTTTGGCTTCTTTAGCAGCTGGCGTGGATTAAGACAAGGGGATCCATTGTCTCCATTGTTGTTTGTGGTTGTTATGAAGGCACTGAGTAGGATGATGTCTTTTACTGTGGACAAGAGACTTTTATCAGGATTTTCGGTGGGGTCGAGGAATAATGAAGAGATTATAATGTTGCATTTATTGTTTGTAGATGATACTTTGATCTTTTGTGAGGCTAATTGTGAAAACCTTCTTCATCTGTGGTGTCTCTTATGTTTTGAAGTGGTGTTGGGGCTGAAGATTAATTTGTCCAAATCAGAGATAGTTCCTTTAGGTGATGTGGGTGATTTAGAGGGTTTGGTTAGTATTCTTGGGTGTAGAGTGGCTTCTTTGCCGATTAAGAATTTGGGTCTTACTTTGGGAGCTTTTTACAAGGCTTCTACTATTCAGAATGGCATCGTTGAGAAAATGGAACCTTGTTTGGCAAGATGGAAGAGGCTTTATCTATCTAAGGGAGGTAGGTTGACTTTGATAAGAAGCACTCTTTCTAATTTGCCGAGATATTATTTGTCTCTCTTCCCTATTCGGGTAGGCATGGCTAATAGACTTGAAAAACTTCAAAGGGATTTTTTATGGAGTGGACTTGGCGACGAGTTTAAGTTCCATTTATGAAGTGGTCGACAATTTGTACTTCAATCAAATCAGGAGGATTGGGGGTAAAAAAAAAATCGGATTCAATTTAATCAAGCTCTTTTGGAAAAGTGGTTTTGACGATATGCTACGGAGAGGGAAGCTTTGTGGAGATCAATGGTGGAACCTAAGTATGGGAGTTTAAGGGGAGGATGGCGTTCTAAGGAGGTTGTGGGGCCCTTCAGAGTGGGAGTGTAGAAATGTATGAGGAGAAGGTGGGAAGTTTTATCTAAATTTGTTAGGTATGAGGTGGGAGATGGATCAAAGGTGAGGTTTTGGCATGACTTGTAGTGTGAGGATCAACCCTTGAAGATTTCTTATCCGGACTTATTGAATATTGCATGTTGTAAATATGCATGGGTGGCGAATTATATGCAGTTCCAAAATAGATATTTTTATTGGAATATATTCTTTACCAGACCAGTGCATGATTGGGAGGTTGAAGTGGTCTCTTATTTCTTTGAGCTGTTGTATTCTCAAGGAGTAAGGCAAGGAGTTGAGTATCGTAATGCTCTAGAAGTTTGAAGGTTGGCTCCTTTGTGTTTAATGTGGTGTATTTGGAGAGAGTGGAATGCAAGGAGCTTTGAAGATCGAGAGACTTCGTTGTTAGAGCTGTAAAATTTGTTGTTCTAATCCCTCTACACATAGATAGCAGCGTTCAATAGTCTGCTCGTTTCCAATATTTCCAAGTATTTGAATTTTTCTTCATCTTTTCCTCCATATTAGGGGGTTTCTCTTGTATACTTTCTGTGTATTAAAGTTGTGCCCCTCTGCGCTTTTAATGAAATTAAATTACTTATAAAAAAAACATTTAAATTGAATTTTAGTCTAAATAGCGGGCTAATGATAGCAATACATTGAGCTTTGCAACCTCTAGCATTTAGACACTATTTTTGGCACCTATTTCTTTCCTTCCTTCTTTCATTGTTTTTCTGTTTCTCTTTTTTTATTTTTTGGTGTGTGTGTGTTCTTAACTTGCAGTTGATAGTGAGTGGTGCTGAAAGATCATGATTGTTTTACTTTGCAGGTGATAGCTAAAAGGTTGATTGAGTCAAAACAAAATACTCCACATTTATATTTATCAGCAGGTTCTGATTCTCTGTGGTCTACTCTATATTGTTATGTTGAAAAGTATACAGTTTTTAATGTAGATTTATTTATATCTAAAATATTTATGATGTTTATTAGATGTTGCATTGGATCCTCTTCTTTCTCTTAGGAAGGAACTCAAAGGTATGTCATAAGCTTCGATCTATTACTTTGGTTTCTTGGGCATATATATATACTCTGGCAAATCATTCATTTTACTTCCTCAATTACAGAGCAGCATGATGTTAAAGTTTCAGTGAATGACATTGTCATCAAAGCTGTAGCGGTTGCACTGAGAAATGTACCAGAAGCCAATGGTAAAGACATATCACGTATCATATGGTTAAGTAAAGTACTCTATACACGTATAATTGGTGGGGAGAAGTTTATTGTTGTGGGTAGTAGAGTCAATCCTGAAAATCAAATTTTACTTATTTAACATAGAAGCAAAATTGAGCATCCAAGAAAGGTTTGATGTCAAAGTCCTTTCGGGAAACATGCTGTGCCCCCAAACCCACATAGACGTATTTTCTGGATTATTCGCCCAAAAGGCAGTAAAAAATCCTGTTTTTTTTTTTTTTTTTTCCCTACTAGTACTTGTTAATTTTTGTGCTTTGCTATCCTAGTTTTCTACGTCCAACTATTGTTTGGTTTGGTTGATCTCAGAGTGAATGGCCAAAAAAATTCGTATACTTAAAATGATCTAATATGCCATGAATTTCCAGCCTTTCATTGCTTTATTTTTTGTCAGTAACTTTTCATGGAAGAAAAAAATGGTATACTTTATTTGGATAGGGTATTTCAGCTTTTGGTCTGAACGTAGTCAATGAACAATGAAAATGATTACCTTCAGTTACATCTGAACTGTCTTAATTAGATAGTCAATAGTGGATGTCAGCTTGATCTGAAGGTAGTCTTGAATAAGCAATGAAAATATTACTTTTTAGTTGCATCTGAATGTAGAAGTTCTTGCTCTTGGTGTGATTGTCATTTTCATGGAGTTAGTCACTTCTGTCTTTTCTATCATCCCAGAAAGCTTTAGCTTGTCATTAGTCCTTTGATTACTATGGACGTTCATTTCCACAACTGGCTTGTATTAGCAACATGCCCCCTTCTGGGAAATTGTATTGTAGATATATGTTTGACTATTTATGGCTGTGGTAAGTTTGGGAGCATCTAAATTTCCTTAAAAAATTGCCCACATTGAAATTCTGCAGCATACCTGTTTACTGATGTTTCCTGTGTATTATTATCTGTCAGATTGTTCATGCTTGGGAGTTCATTTCTTTTTAGTGCTGTCTGAGTTGTCTGTTTGCATACATACAGACATGCATGCATATTTTGTCTCCTTTTCGTTTTGGTTGTATACTATCAAACATAAATTTAGTCTATACTATTCTGATAAATGAAATTTTGCTCTCTCGATACATGGTAGCTTACTGGAATGTTGAGAAGGGAGAAGTCGTACTATGCAATTCTGTGGACATTTCAATTGCAGTGGCGACGGAGAAGGTATGAGACTGATATTTGTGGTTTAGAAAATTTTAAACAGTGCCTCATCATATTATATTGCTTCAGGGATTAATGACTCCAATAGTGAGGAATGCAGATCAGAAGACCATATCGGCAATATCCTCGGAGGTACTCTATTACTAATTTGAGTAGTTTTTCGTTTGATGACTTCATTGTGGGTTCCTTACTAGATTTGATCCTGTATTTTTTTATTTATTATTATTTGTTCTCGTTTCCCCAAAGGAAAGAGTCATCTGCTTGTGTTGTGTGGTTACCCTTCAGAAACATGCATCAGTTAATTCTGTCCTCTTCATTGCTATGATATCTAATCAAATTAAATTAGTATGGAATCTACAGAAAAAAAAAATGGTAGTTACTCAAACATGGATTTTGGATTAAAAAATGGAGAGTTCTTATAAACCCACTTAATTTTTTTTTTCTTCTTTTTTTAAATAAAAAAATCTAGATCCACTTCCTTTTCTTGTTAATCATTGTCAATTCTCTGCTGATATTTGAGCTTCAGGTGAAGGAATTAGCTGAGAAGGCAAGAGTAGGCAAGCTTTTACCAAATGAATTCCAAGGAGGAAGTTTTAGGTAAATATATTGTATGTTCCTTGATTGTTTTCAACTGTAACCTATAGCACAAGTTTTTTTGTTTTAATTGTTATTTTTATACTAGAACCGAATTACATATTCATTTTGTTAGAAGAATTAATTTTAAACTTTCCTTCTTAATCTTTATGCAGCATTTCGAACTTGGGAATGTTTCCGGTGGACAATTTTTGTGCAATAATAAACCCCCCACAGGTTCTCTCTCTCTCTCTCTCTCTAAGATGATCTAACTTTACTTATTTCTTTGTTTGGTCAATAACTTAAATAGTGATGATATTAGCTCTAGAATACAGAGACCCACTAGTAAAATTATTTGATCTCTATGTTAAAATTGATATTATTCTTTTCATTTTCAAATATTTAAGAGCACATAATTTTGGGTTGCTTTCAGCTCAAAATTTTCATTTTGAATTCGTAGCAAACAACTCTCTACCATTTTTTGAATGTAGCCTATCTAAATGAAAGATTGATGGGAATTTACACTGCCAAATCTATTTTTTTCCGTCATCTTTTTTCATTTACAGATAATAGAAAATCGCTTTAAACAAGGATAGAAAATTGACACTGTAGTGCTCTACGTTTAGTTGATGTTGCACGTTGTGTTGTCTCTTGTATAAATTTGTTCATTTCCTTCTCAGGCCGGTATCCTTGCTGTTGGTAGAGGCAACAAAGTTGTTGAACCAGTAATTGGAAGTGATGGTAAAATATTTCTAGCTTTCTATACTAATAGTTTATGCTTCTAATACCAAATTAGATGACGTGTCTTATTTTTTACCCAGGAGTCGAGAGGCCTGCAGTTGTCACTAAAATGAACTTAACATTATCCGCTGATCATCGTGTTTTTGATGGCAAAGTTGGAGGTACAAACCGTACAATCTTTACTTTTCAACAAAGTTTGATATGAATCTTTTCATATTCCAAATGGTGTTCAAGACCAATCAGCATCTCTTCTGGTTTAGGATGCTGCCTCATAAATGATTAATCTTGCAAACACTGTTTTACACAGTGGACAATAGTAACTATTTCACTTTCTTCTCAAGCCTTCTGGTTTTGTAGTCATGTTAATTTTGAACAATCATGAGCTGAGGCCTTAGCAGAGAGTTGGCTACCAAGTTGCCCCTACATTGGGTGATGGGCCATGTTCTTCCTTGAATGTGTCATGATGCCGTTGGTGACAAATGACGTTCTTCCTTGAATGTGACATGATGTCATTGTTGAATGACAGTGCATAGAGTATCTAAACCCTTACTGAGATTGGCCGTCAGTGAAGCTCAAACTTGAAATATGCACTATCTAATTGTCTTGTTCATTGCCCATTCAAGTGATTTGCTATATAAGCAGTCATAAGGCCACCTGGAGGGCCATGATAACATAGTTCAATTCCCATTCATATTATATGACTACTTGCTTATCAGGTTAACACTATTTTATCGTGCAGGTGCATTCCTCTCAGCTTTGAGTTCAAACTTTAGTGAGATCCGAAGACTTCTTTTGTAATAACATGAGAGAATCCCCGAATTAACCTACTGGGACTACCTTGAGATCAACCATGGTGGAGGATGTAATTCAAAATTTAGTCAGAATTTTTCAGATTAGCATGTAATTTTCTTCCTGGAGTAGCCCTCCATTCTACCGTCTTACGGTATTTTTTGTTGGTTCCTTGAACCCAACCTCCCCATAGAGAACCAAATTTTTGAGGTGCATAAGCCATGAGGTTTTGCATGATTTTCAGGTTTCTAATGTTCTGAGGTTTAAGACAATTGCGTTGAGGTTTTTTGGACAAGAAAACACAACTGTTACAAGGTTATGATTTTTTTCATCAAACATAATGTTGCTGTATGCTCCATTTGTCAAAATAATGATGTATAAAAAAAACTAAGGAAAATAAGCATCTTTATCAATGAATTAATTCTTGTATGTTTAGCATTTAATAATTTTTTTTGCCTGACATTATTTATTGTTTTGTTGATGGTGATGTTGGTGAAATGTTCATTGTATTGCCTGTCTCTGTAGTTCCCTAAATGAGACCAAAGCTTGATCTCAATCATCATATGTTGGTTGCATAGCATAGTGATATATTACGATCTTAAGCGTGCATACTTTTAAGGCCCCCCCACATATGGGTTACATGGTACACTTTAATGTTACAAAAGCTTAAGCAAATAAATAAAGTAGTTGATGAACTGGGGCTTGATTGGTTTGACCTGAGATGTTTTTGTCTTTTTGTCAGCCACGACCTATTGTGCAGGTCATCAAAATATAAGTAAAGAGAGTTCAAAATTGCAACAAGCAGCATAACTGCACACAAGCTAAACAAATAAGAAACTAAACAAGAAAAACAGAACGTTTCCTAAAACCGTACATTGTATCAAAACAACCCAGATTCAAAGGCATTATTCTATGCATTCAGAAACAGCTTCTTAGGATTAAATCTATGACCCCATTGTGGGCAGCCTCATCTAAAATAAAGGGGAAAAAGAAAGAAGGAAAAACACATTTGCCTCTTAAGAATTCAGGAGAAATATAAGATGTGCTTCCAGTGTCCTAAACAAGCTTTATCAGAATATTTTTGCTAATTACAATACTGTTTCCATTCTAGAGCTAACTTCTTTGACAGCAAGTGGTTCATACCACTGAGGGCCAAACCCAGCAGCTTTTCTTGCTTCCTCATTGAAAGGTGGTTTCAATGGTCCCCTGAAGTATGTCCTCACTATCGAGTGAAACTTCTGAATTGCTTCATTTTCCTCTAGCGTTTTGTCACTTTCTCCTGACCCACCTGGAGATGCCATGCTGCCCTGATCCCAAGTGGGATTTTCAGCCCTCAGGCAAAGATACTTAAACCATTTAACACCAGCAGCACAATGGGTAATCTCTTCTGGGTAAACCACTCTCTCTAGTAAATTTGCTGTCTCATTATCACCTCCATTGCGAAACCGAGAAATGGTTGTGGGAAGCACATCAAGTCCTCTTGCCTGTGTTCAAACTCAAATTTGTTATGATTTATAAAACATCATTCACTGATGGAACATTTGAACAACATAGAGAAAGGGTGTACTCCAGTGTTGCATTAAAACTAAATGAGCCCACACTATGTACAAGCCCGGTGATAGGATAAATATTTGGAGACGTTCAAGAAAATGGAGCCATCTCCACAAATGGTAGATAGGATTGATTCATCTCAAAAATCCTGAACCAAGTTGCATGATTTGTAACTATGGCTCCATTTCTTCAATGCCTGCAATCAGGACGATGGGTTTTTACCAGCAGATGTATGTGTGAACAAAAAAAAAATCAATTTCCATATGCTTTAAATAGCAATACTGATAGCCTAAGTTCATTAATTAGAAACTAAATTTGTGGAAACTAGATCCTTTTGAACGAAAGATATAGCTTGACTCAACCAAGTGATGACTCAGAAGTGATATATGTTGTAATGAAAAATTTAAACCATGTTGCTCCAAATGAATTCATTTTAAATTAAGAAAGTTGGTAAGGAAAAAACACCTCATGGACACAATGCTCAACTGCCAGACGTGCTAAGAGATCATTGGAAGTACCAGTAGCAGAGTCCCACAGGCCGTCGTGAGCTGGTAATGCTCCATAAAAAGAACCCAGCTCCTCTAGCCGTTCTGCAAGGAGAGTGAAGTGTCGGCCCTCATCCTGAGCCACCTTAACAAAATCGGTGAAGAAATCTCTTGGCATTGCAGCTTGCTTACCAAAGCGAGCTATTATATCCTATAAAATTACAGATTTACATGACAGATAAATAAGAGACAACACAAGAGATATATACAACAAGAAATTATGCATCTACAAGAGAATAGATGATGTACATGAACATGTATATGAATAAATGAGGGACGGTTGCCTCACATTCAGTTCTGACATGTAAAAACCAAATGAATATGAAGAAGGAGAAGGAGAAGGAAAAAGGAAAAAAAAGAAAAAGAGTTTGCAAGTGTATTTTCAAAAGCTATGTTTTGAATATATTAGAGTTTCAGATACCATAGAATTCCATATTGGATAATAACAATAGAAGTGAGTGATTAATCTCGTATTGTTGGGTCCAAAGTAGATTTAATTATTTTTGTGTAAGTTGGTGTCTCAAAATGTTTTATCAAAATCCAAACTTGGATGCTTCTCCATGTGTTTACCTATACATAATTTGTGTAGTACTACACTTCTGGGTTATGCAAAAATAGTTTAAGGACACTCCAAAAAAGAAGTGTTATATAAAAGAACTCCCTTAATATAACCTCATAAGGAGACAAGTTAAAGAAAAAGTACCCAAGACAAGTCAATAGCCCAGCTCTCAGTGTGCACAAGACTATGCACAATGGCCTGCCTACTCTGCAAGCTACCTGCTTTTCCAAGCTTCGGCATGAGACTCGGTGACACCAACTTAACCTGCACAAAAGATTCATTGATGTATTTCATTGAACAGTTAGCATAAAGTAGCAAATGGGCATGGAATATGCAAGTACATTTTAGTGTTATAAATGTCTATTAATCAGATTTTTTAATATGGTAAAAATTATATGAAAAGTTGTGTGAGTTTCAATTTTTAATTGAGAGTTAGCGGTTGAATCCACATTAACTCCCAATCAACTTTAAAACCTTCCACCATGTGAATAATGAACTTATTATTTTTGCAAAATGGTCATGGTTCTTAATTATTTGGAAGAGGTCCAATAAGAATATAAATATACTCATTTGTATCATCTCTCGATGTAATGTATAGACACACCAAGTCATTTATAGATCATAAAGTAATATACTTCAGAATATTTTAGGAAAGAAAGATGCATCTTTAGTGGAGGTTTGAACCCAATTATTATTTTATTGTAAAATTACTTTAAGTCATTCGACAAACAATTAAACTGTTGTATCCTAATGGGACAAGTCAAAAGACAATGTCTACTACTGGTTTTAGGGTTTTGATAACCGCAAAATGTTTCAATCTCCTTAAAAACAACGAAATTTTTGTATCTCAGCTTGACTGGTTTTAATTTAAACTTCCTATGATCACTAGCAATCTTAAAGAGAATGAAGTGGAACATAGAAGAATAATGATGGAGATCTCCACAAGCTTTTAAATGAAAACAAATAAGAGAACAAAGGATAAAGTATCATATAAAAGAAAGTCGCAAACTTTCAAACTTCCAAACTTTTTGTTGAGAGATTCCTTTTTTTTTTTTTATATGAATAATAATTTTATGAAGAAAAAAAAAAGGCAGATCCCTCGTACGCGAAGAGTAAACAAGAGAGTTGAGGCCTTAGCTGCTACTACAAACAAGAAAACAAATCAGATCTACCAGATTCCCTGACGGAAAATTGGGAACATATACAATAACCCAATCCAAAAGAGATTTAAAAAATGAGAATTTAAGGAACAGCACATTAGTCTCACTATCCTTAAAGAGTCGACAATTCATTTCTCTCCTTTACATTAAAAGAGCGGGTCTTGATGTGCCTCTTTTTGTTGAGAGATACTTTTATTTATATACTTTTAAATGCATCATGCATGGGTCCTATGGGGTGGGGGTGTGGAAAAACATTAGGAGGGAATAGAGAGATTTTTCTAGATTTGTTAGATATGAGGTGGGAGATAGGCTTAATGTATGATGTCTGGTGTGGAGATCAGACCCTGAAAGAAGCTTTCCTGGTGTTATATAGGATTGACAGCTTTAAGAAGGCCTCTGTGGCAGGCCATATGGTGGTGGCGAACATCTGTCAATGGAATATCACCTTTACCAGACCCGTACATGATTTGGAGTTAGAGATGGTCACCCTCTTTCTTCAACCTCTTGTACTCTATCATGTTGAACAGAGGAGATGGGCATATATCTTTCAGCTCCCCTCGACAGACATTCAAGGTCAGAGTGTTCTATCATGCGCTAAGCCCCCCTGCTGTTTTTCTTTCCCTTCGAAGAGCATATGAAAAAAATAAGGTGCTTACAAGAATGGCTTTCTTTGTATGGATAGCAGCATTAGGGAGGATACCAACCTTGTATAATCTAAGAAAGAGGCACATAATAGTGATAGATTGGTGTTACATGCCCAGGAACAATGTGGAACCCATCGATCATCTTTTGCTCCATTGCGGAATTGCTAGAGAATTGTGGGTATCAGTTTTGTGTTTTCGAGGAAGGGTGGAGTTATTGGCAAGTTTGGTAGTCATCGTAACTTAGAAGCTTGGAGGATGGCTCCCCATTGCGTGAAATGGTGTATCTAGAGAGAACGAAATTTCCGAAATTATATATATATATATATATATAATTTGGGTGCCTGGAAAACATAAGACTATTTTATCTACATGAAAGACTATTATATAGATATCCAACCCAAAAACCAGAGATCTTCATAATTTGCTTCAATGGGAAGACTGAATCGATAGATAGCCATAAGATATACCCATTTTCACATCCTTAGATACAATAATATAAAAACACCAAATCCTTAAAATATTATATATACGGAATGTTCGAGCAGAGAGGCAGTGGCTTTTGGGCTTCAGAATTCTTATAATATGATTATATATTTATTATATAATCAGTGATAGGATATTCAAAGAAGGCATTTGGGGGAGTTGAAGTGCACGTACGTTGGAGAGCCTGGCGGGGCGATCTGGGACGGGGAGGTCCAGGGACGGGTCGTATGGCTGAGTGATGGCCCCCTGGAGCCACAGAGAAGCGACTGAGTTGCCGAGCCGGGCTTTCTCGAATGGGTCCGCCGTGTTGAGGACTCCAAGCGCTGCTTCCACAAGGGTCTCGGCTCGGTCTTGCCGGCGGCTGATTTTCCCTGTCGCCATTCTGATTTGCCGATTGCAATGAATAAAATAATAGATTATTAGATTAATACATAAACAGCACAAACAGGACAGGAACTTGTCGCTTGTCGGAGGTCACGTGATCCTATAGAGGAGTATTTTATTTAATTATTTTATATATAACAATCTAGGACTAATAAATAATAAATCTTTGGTAAGAAATTATTTTTAGGTAAGTTTCATTGTAATATTTATAATCTTAATTAGATAATTCAGAGTTTATCGTTGTGGTATATGATCTTTAAAATAATTTTCTTTTTCTAATTTATTGTATTTTACAAATACTAGATACTGAGATAGTAAAAACTTAAAACTATTTTTAGTTTAAAAAATAATAATTAAAATTTAAGAAGTTCAAAAATATATGAGATAAAAATAAGGGAAAAAGATCAAAATAACCTTGTGTGATTTGAGGTTTTATAATTTAATTCTTTGGATTTCTAATTTTGTCAATAAATTTTTAAGATTTGAAAATGATAGCAAATGAGTTCTTCCATCAATTTTGGATAATTGTTCGTGTAGATTGGATATGAAAATTTTCTTTTATCCCTAAGAAAATGCTAAGAAATGAAAAATGAATGAAAAAAAAAGGGGAAAAAAAAAAGAGAGCCCTTTGGCCCCAAGTAATTAAATTCTATTCATCATTCACATCCCCCAAAGCCTATGTAGTGTGGTCTCCTTGACTCTCCCAATCAAAAATCTAATTTTTATGTATTAAATGAGGATCACGCCATATAGGCTTTAATGGGATGAGCGGTGATATATATTGGCCCGCTCCCACCTATATATTATGTTTCTTGTTGTTTTGGTTTGGTTTATAGAAATATGTACACATTTCAAGTGAGAGTTGAGAGGATTTCTACTTTCTCCAATATCTAGTTTAAAGATATTTGAAATCTAAAATTTCAGTTCTCCTGGAATTTTCTTTGCATCAAGGAGAGCATAAAGAGAAGCGTATACCACAAATTTCATATTTTTTAAAATATATAGAGCAGCAAAGGCATCATTTGGTGTTGTTAATATCTATAGAAAGAATAATAGTATTGTAAGCAGTAAATAGCATAATGGAACATCTGTTAAAGTGAAAACCAATTGCTTATTATACCTGTAGATGAAAAACAGATTGTGCTGTTAGGAGCTCCAACATAGCAAAAAGTAAACCAGTTGGAATATCGGAAGCCCTTGAATTTGGTGTATGCTATAAGCATTAGCATCAACCTATCATCATAAACCAAGGCGACCAACATCTAGAAGTTACAAGAAAAATGATAGTTGAATTAATGGTGAGAGATATCCAGTAAAATTGGAGCATAAACTGAAGCGCATCCCTAAAATCATGCAAATCTAAACTCTAAAGGGCTTAGCCAATACAATGTATCACTGCTCTTTTATTTCAAACTAAGCTAATTAAACAAAAATAGGCATTGATGTTTATAATGGAATTATTCAACTGCCAAATCTTTTAATTGATTATTTGTCGATAAAGTGACATGTTGGAAGCTTATATGTAACAAAGAGTTGAACCAAAATGAATACCCGTGCATTAAGGTAGTTCTCGGAGTGTTGTTGCCAGCTTGGGTCTTCCGCTTAATATTTGCTCCGAGTTTCACCAAGTGCCAATTTTCACTCTGTTTACACAATTATATATCATTAGAAATGAAGAAAGAACGTAAAAAATTAATAATTTACTAACAATTGCTCCTAATATGTGAAGAATCACGAATCTAATGCCCTAGATTTTTTTTTTTTTTTTTTATAAGCTCTGAACCTCTGTCCCCTGTTTCTTCTGTACTTCAATTGGTTCTGCTACTTCTGTATCAAAAATAGGGATATTGAGAGATAAAAAAATGAAGGAGGTGAAGGTGAAGAAGGTGGGTACTCAAATTTCTTTGAAGAATTTAGATAAAGTGGTGACCTAAATACCTGAATAAATCGAAGATCCATGGGTGTTTTAATTTTTTCTTAGTTGAGGCAGTCAGATATAATAATTTTCATTTTCTTCATTTAATTTTTATAAGTTTTGAATCTGTCCCCTGTTTCTTCTGCGTTCTAGTACTTCTGCATCTAAAATTTAACAACCACGACATACTGAGAGAGAAAAATGAAGAAAATGAAGATGAAGAAGATGGGTATTTCAAGTTCTATAAAGGATTAAGATAAAATAACGAGTAATGTACCCGAATAAGTCGAAATGCATGCATGGGTGCTTGAATTTTCTCACTCTTGAGGAAGTTACCGTAAATCTAACTCTCGAATGTGAGCGATCTTGGCCCAATCTTTACTTGACTATCCATAAAACATTTAAAACATACTATATAACTATGAAAATATGCAGAAGTTCCAGTCATTCCTCCTTGAAACTTTTTACATATAGACCCCTCTATAATAATATTTTTGAATGATGGCTCAGACATATGTGCATACAATCACTCCATTACAGATATGACATCTACACATAAGTCTTAAGCAAGAAAACATGGCATCTTACTCTTCCATACTAGGATATCATCCTTCAACATAATACTCACAACACCATCTCTAATCGTATTTCAATTTCATGCCTTGAACATCAGTAGATCATGTGAACACTAAAGTAAACTCTATTATGCTAACACATCTTTCTTGAAGAACAATAACAGTCAACCTTCTTACTCATAGACATGTCATTCCTCGTACCTGGGTAATTATGAATCCTTGTACATTCAAGTTCAATGTTTCTTAAACACATGCAACCATCTGATAGAAATATACATAAGCTCTTTTCATTTAAGACACTAATGCATACTAATACGTCTAGTAAAAACTACTCATAGCATAAACATCGCACTCATAAAACAATGCTATATATGATATGCATGAAACTGGGTTTATTAGGGCTTAGGTCCCCCACGATGTTGATAACTGCTATTTAACTGTGTTTACTGCATTCTATTATTGTTGTATTGTTGTTGTATGTATGCTCTATGCTGTATGCTTGACCAGTATATGTTTCACTACTGTATCATGCTGTAAAATCATGCTATTACTAAATCATGTTCTCTTAAAACTAAACAAATCCAACATTTCATCACACACTTTGAAATCATTAAAATCATAGTTTCTCCATAAAACATAAACAGTTTCAACATGACATGTTCTCAAACAATTTGCATAATTTAAATCTCAACTGCAGCACACACACAAACACTTTAAATCAATTCAACACACTTCACTCATGCATCAATTTTTAAACATCATTGATATAATTGAACATAATCAAACTATTCAAATTATCCAAAACATATAATTCATCATATAGTTGGTTCGAATTCATAAAACAATATACACTTTACAAATCCATAATATATATAAAAATATATATTTTTTCAGTGAGTAGAATACTCACCTCAGATCGCTTGTAATCCCAATTCCAAACAATTCTAAGCTCAACCGTAAGGTGCCGCTAAAAAAACAATACATTGCATTATTTAATATTCTAACCAAATAATCACACTAGGTAGCATTTTGAATCGCTTAAAAGCTACATTGCTAATTTACCCATAAAATCCTAAAATTCCTAAATATTTATCCATAATTCCTAATCACTTTATGAAACCCAATATTGCTAACCCATGAGCATTACTTAGGGTTAATCACAATAAAATAGCGCTTTAACAAATTACCCAAAAACTAGGGTCTATGAAAAACTTACCAAAAAAATTTACCAAGCCAAGACCAAATGCTTGGGAAACTCCTAGCAACTCCAAACCACAAAAAAGCTAGAGAAAATACCAAGTTAAACTCATTTCTACAAAATTTATCAAAAATCTCCAAAAATGCAAATTTAGCAATTGACCTCAAAACATTCGGTCAAAACGTAGATCAGGCTTCGAGGATTACTTTACTGAAGTCGGATCTAAGATTGGACGGCTAGATTTCAAGATATCACAGTTTTTAGGTGAAAAACCGTATAGAAATAAGAAGAAAAATGGAGCTGCCGAGAGAGAAATGGGTGTTATGCCCTCTTTAAAATGGACCCCGTCTAGACTGGCATCACAAGCCATCTGGATGCGCATAAAAGGAGGTGTATGCCTCACGCAGAACATGTACCGTCCGGACGGGCATTAGCTCTCGTCCGGACGGGCGTCCACTTGTGGACATGCGCCCAAGAAGGACCGTCCGGACGCCCACAATATAGGGTCGGAACGCACTATATATATTTATATATTTTGTATTGTTTTCTTCATTTATTCACTTTTCAATTCATTTTCTCATTTCTTCCTCTTTTATAATTTATTTCTTTGGACCATAAAATACTCTCTGGGCGTCCTATTGTATTTTCCAGTAGTCAAATTAATTTTAGTCATTTATCCATTAAATTTTATTCTTACAATGATAAATAATATTTGGGACATCACACCTTCGGGCAGAGATGCCAAATTCAAGCATTCATGAATTTCAAGCACTTGAAGTGATTTGTAGCTGTGGATCTACTTCTGTATAGCCGTCAAGCTTTCACTTTCCAAAATCTCGAGCTTTTATAGAGTGGTAGCATGTTGAAGCCCCAAGGGGATAGACAACAATTTTGGAAGTCTTGAGAAGCAAAGGGAGAGGAGGCTCGTAAGGCCTTGCCATTGCGTCCCATCCTCATTATTGGCTACCTCAAGCTCACGACAAGACGCAAGATCTAGGTTTCGAAGGGCAGTGAGATGTTGTATGCTTGGGGAGAGAGACTTTAATCTATAGCAATCAGATATCTGCAAAGACTCAAGAGAAGTGAGGTTCTATAGTGGCAAAGTTTCTAAGTCTTCAATGGAATAGAGTTGTAGAGACTTCAATTTTGAGAGAGGAGTGGATGAAGAGGACGCTATTGTTGACGTTGGGCTTTGCGGTGCTTCCATATTCATCATCATTGTCTATTGTAATGGCTTCCAGCTAGTATTGCCTAGGGCACATTCTTCAAGGTGCAGAAACATTGGCATGGAAGTCAACTTTGGGCAAAGTGAAATCCTTAAGTGTGAGAGACGAGGAAAGGAAGGGAGTAAATGATGCTCCGTTATTTCAACATAATTATCACTATCACTATTGAGCTCCACAGAAGAATCCCTCCTCCTCCTCCGCCATCCTTTGAGATTAGGGCAACGATAGAGACTAATTTCCTTGAGCGATGGGAAAAATGGTGTTGGCGCCGTTGAAGAAGAAGAGAACTCATTGCTATCACCATCTTCTGATATGTACTCCAGAGACTCCAACCACAAAAGAAAAAGATACTTGAGAGAAGGCAGTTGACTCAACGTTGGCAGATACTGGCAGTTCCAAGAATACTCTAATCGAAATTCAACAAGATTTGTGAGTAACAAAAGCCAACTTGGAAGCCTTGAAACCTGATAGAATTCTAAGGAAAGCTGTTTCTCAAATTTGGGTTTTCGAAGCCTTCCAATGACGCTTCATTAGAATTATTGGCATCATCTCAATTTCTCAATCGTATTGACAAAGTACGAAGATGTTGTTTCTCCTTTAGATTTGCACCCTTACATTCTAACGCAACACCTTTCCCATGTCCCAGATTTACAATCTCTAACCTTCCTCTTAGCATATATAATCTGTGTAGTTCTTGTAAAACACTACTATCACTATGTCTGGAGTGAGAAACCGAGTGGACCAAAAATGTGGATGACGTCAGTTAGTTGCCCCAATCCAACTGGCATATAAGTCAAACCACTTCCATTTATCTCAAGATACCTGAGGTTGACTAATTTTTTAATGTCTCTCGGCAATTCTTTTAATGACCTATAATAGGAGAGTTTTAGTGTTTGCAAATTTTGCAATCTGGTTATAGAATCAGGCAGTTTCTCCATTCTTTGGTTTTCAGAAAGATCAAGATATCTTAAATGCTTCAGCTTCCCAATAGAGCTTAAATTTTGCAACCTATCAATTTCTGAATAACTATAAATCTGATGCAAATCCAACATGCGTAAGAACTTGGAACTTGAAAAGGTTGCATCATAACCAATATTAGCCTCAAAGTTCTCGCCAAGGTAAAGAAATGTTCACATCCTAGTTGCTTTACACAATAAAGTTGGAACTTCATATGAAGTGCTTATATGGTAAGCAATTGATACTTGACGAGTTTTCTTATCAATGTTTATCTCCATATCATCTAATGTGCTGATCAACGATCATGCCACTAATATGGCAAGATCATGCATGAGGTCGTGTATTTTGCATCCAATTATGTCATCAAACTTATCCATTTTAACTTCTTGAAAGAATGATCTCCAGAGTAAATCCATAAAATACTCATGACCAACATCTTCCAAGTATCAGTTTTGATTCGATAACTTGATAAACCCTTGTGCCATCCAGAGCTTAATCAGTGTTGATTTATCAATCTCGTAATCCTTTGGAAACAAACTACAATAAGCCAAGCAGTGCTTCAAATGTGAAAGAAGTTGATCATAACTCAACTTCAAAGTTGGTAAGATGTCATTTTCTCTCTGAGATATTTTTGAGAGTTCATTGTTCTTAAAAGTCAACCACTCTGTTTCTGAATTTTTAAAGTACAATAAGCTTCCCATTGTCCTTATAGCGAGAGGGACACCTACACACTTTTTTACAATCTCCTGCCCAATTGCTACAATTCTTGAATTTTTCGACTCTTGTCCTTTCTCAAATGCCATCTGCTTAAATAAAGACCATGATTTGTGCTCATCTAAACCCCTTAGTAAATATGGTTTAATTGTGCAGGTAATATTTGCAACCTTTTCACTATGTGTAGTTACTAATATGCTACAGCCTTTCAAATCAAACCACTCTTTAGGATCCTCATTCCACACATCATCCAGTACAATTATTTCTTTCCATCAATTTATTTTCGAAGAGCATTGATCAATGTATTCATTTCAACCTTTTCTATTTTCTTGCCTGTTGCAGATTCTAAGATTTTTCCAACAATGATTTCAACATCAAAGTTATTGGAGACACAAACCCACATTTTTAGCTCAAAATGTTTTTTTAATTTTGTCATCATTGAATATAAGTTGGGCTAGTGCAGCCTTTCCTAATCCACTGATACCAACAATTGGAAGGATCGAAACATTCTCTTCAACGTTGGATTCCATTAGACGTTCTATAACTTCCTTCTAATCATCCTCTCTACCAATAACTTCTTCTGCACGTACAAAAGAATAAGTGTCATCCATCTTCTTATTCCAGATTGGTATCTCTTCATGGCTCAACTTTAAGTGGAAATCCTTGGCGGTTGCATTAATGGAATCTAACCTCTCTCTTATCGCCTTAATCTTATGACCCATTTTGAAAGCATATAAAAGCTGGTTTGATTTGGAAAAGAAAATGCGTACCTGTAACATTCAACACTAAAGAGTAGGTTAATCAAAATTACATGGATCAGACTCATTAATGTGACATTATTACTACTAGTTCTATTATTAATATATATATATATATATAGACACACACACATTACATGGATCAAACTCATTATTGTGACATTTTTTTTTTTAATTCTAAAAAATTTTCGAGAACACTAGAAAATGGATTCCACGGTCGCATGTTGCATGGTTTTTTGCATGGGATTTGAATTTTATTTCAATCCCAATCCTACTTTGCCAAGTAAATTTCATGGATAAAAGATATTATTGCCCAAGTATCCACCTTTCATTCACCCAAGCTGATGTGGCATGACCCTCTAACGAAAAAAACGCATTTCCATCCATCAAATGCTATCGGAGGGACCACGCCACATCAGCTTTGATAGATGAAATGTCAATACTTGAGCATTATATAGCATTTTCTCAATTACATGTGATTAAATGTTTGAAATTATTTTGAAAGAAATTTTACCCTAACCGTCCCTCTAGTGGTGTTTTTGTCCAAAGTTTAATTTTAAGCCCTAAATGAAATCCTAATGAAACTATGACTCAAACCCGAATCACTTTTCAATTAGAAAAGAAAAACCCCAACCTTAAGTACCCTATATTCGACCAACCCCTTTAATCCCCCTCACTTTTTCATTCTTTCAAAATTTTAGGGAAAAATATACTTTAGCCCCTAAACTACTCCTACTACTTTAGCATTTATACTACCAAACTTTAAAAAGCGACATTTGAGTCTCTAAAACAGCCTCTCCATGTCAAACAAGTCACTTCGTTAGCAGTTGGTGTTAAAATAGGTGGAAAAGCAGACACGTGCACTGCAGGTGACTACTTTTTAAATATTTATAACCAAAATATCCCCAAAAATATAAAAAATAAATGAAATGACAAAAAAAAAAAGTAAACTTTTAAACTGATTCTTTTTAAAAAAAAACAAAATAAAAAATAAAAACAATTTGGGCAACAAAACACTAGGGGTGGTCAAACTACACCCACAGCTCCACCCCTAAAATCCAAAGAACGTGGTTGAACCACCCTCCCCTTTCCTTTTTTTTTTTTTTTTTTTTTTTTTTTGTAAAACTCTTCTTTTTCTTTTTTTCTTTTTTATCTCATTTTTGTAATAATTTTTTTTTTTTTAAAAAAAATATTTGCTTATTATTTGTTTTTTTTTTTTTTTAAAAAAAAAAATTTTATGGGTATTTTGGAAAGTTAAATGCAAAAATAGTCACGTGCAGCGCACATGACTACTTTTCCATATATTTTGACGCCAATTACTAATGGAGTGGCTTATTTCACATGAGATATAAATTCCCAACAAATTGGTTTATAGGAAACTCTTACAAACCATTCTCTAAAAGTGATACATATCATTAAGTTATTATAAAAGTATGTGAGAAGCGCATGCTATTAAAACATGTGATACTCACATATTAAATTATACATGTCACTTTTAGAGAATGGTTTGTAGAATATTTCTTACAAACCAATTTATAGGGAATTTGTGTCATTTAAGATGGGATGGTAGTTTAAAAGGGCCCAAATATAACTTTTTAAAGTTTGGGGACATAAATGCAAAAGTAGTGGTAATTGAGGGAGCTAAAATGTATTTCTTTCCAAAATTCTACAATGAGCAAAAACATCAAAACCCAAACACCAATTCAACTAACCCTTATATATTTTCTCTAGAAAATTTCATACTTCTCTTCTAAGATTTATGGCCAAGAAAATTCAAGCAACAAGTTTTCAATCTCTTCAATCTCTTACCTCCCAAGTGTGAGTATTTCAATTTTCTTAGAGCTCTTTATGCAAAGTTTAATTTCTTAGTTTTAGTTTTGATGAAACTATGTGTTTTATTTACTAAGCTTATGTAAGTTTATATCAATTATGTGATTTTGCATGAAATTGTTGTCTTTTTAATTAGTTGATAATTAATATGCATGATAATAAACATTAGAGACACAAAACGTTGTCTGATTATCAATGTTGTTTACCACGTGCACTAATTGGATTTCACATGATATAGATTTACATAAAATCATAACTTGGTATCTAAAGCGGATAAAGGCATATTGATTCATGTAGATTTTGATTTGATTACATGCAAAACATGGCATTAACATCATCAAAAACCACTTGGTGATTCGATTAGGCCCTTAACCGAATGGATAGGCATAATTTTAATATTAAAGTTTCAAATTTGATTAGATATATAATTTTTAGTTTATGATTGGATGCATTCTATTGGACAAAATCACTTCTATGTGATGATGCATTTTATCAGAGATTCAGTTATTTTCAGTCTTCATTTCAAAGCTATGTTTCTAGAAGATTCTGCGCAGATTCCAAGTAAGAGCAATTGGATCCTTTGCATCCGTCCAGACAACGTGATATTCTATCCGAACGCTCAATTGTCAAAGCATCATCCGTTCAAACGACGAGAACTTTTCGTCTGGACCTTCCTCTGTGTTGAGAAGCTTCGAATTGCTCCAGGTTGCATCCATTCGAACGTCTTAGCAACACGGCCTAACGCCTTTCAGTGTTCGGCAAGGAAAAGGATTTCGTTCCAAAATACAGATATGGGAAGACAACTGCAATCGTCCGAACGATGTGTGTTCCCATCCGAACGCTATCCTTGATAAGGCAAGTTGTGCATACAAAGTCCAATCGTCTGGATGTCAGTCTCCATGTCTAGACGCTCAAGCCTTAATATGGAAATTGCGTGCACTTGAAGTGCAGCCATCTGAACGTTAGGGCAACACCATCCGGACACGGCTCTATTCAAGAAAGAATTTCAAGTGAATTTGGAAAGCCGATCGCACAGTTATCCGTCAGGACACCTTCAGCCACTGTCCGAACGCCGCCTAGGAAAATCACATCAGACGCAATTTAGGTTTCTGTGGCCTATAAATAAAGACTCTTAGGCATGTATTTTGTAAGAATTCTATAGTGAATTCCGTAATGCTTAGAGAGTTTATTTTAAAAGTTATTATGCTGATTCGCTCACTCTCAAGCCATTGTGAAGTTCTGTTGCTATGCTGAACTGAAGTCTATCTTAAGGGTTGGCCCTAAGGCAAATGATTCCATTGAAGATCCCTTCAAGTAAATGACTTTGTTAGGAGGCGTTCGTGTTGGGTTACACGTCATAGTTCAAGGTACAACCACTGCATAAAGGTATGTGAGTGTTACTGCTTTGTAACTAGCTTTGTCATCTGAATAATGGATATCCTGGGTTTGGCTGCCCCGGAGTGATTTTTCTCTTAATTGAGTTTCCACTTCGTCAACAAAATATCTGTTTCTTTAATTTCCACATTGCGATATTTTGTTGCACACTATTGTATACACTTGGTAAATTAGAAGTCATCTTTAATTTTCATATTTAATCATGTAGCCGGCCAATGGTTTTGTGATTTAAATTTCAAAATCTTATGTACATGTTGAGGAAACAAGTAAGGATCGGCCAAGACTTTCTAGTCTTCCTTCGTGGTCTCCCCCTCTCTCCATTACCACTAAAGTGAAGCTGATTTTTCTGTCCTTTTGGTCTTAAGTATATCCTTGTCATGTCCTGTTTTTCCTCTCGTTGCAGTGGTCTGATTCATGGTGGAGGAGTTGTCGGAAAGGTGGGGTAAGTTCACCCATGATGATGATGAAAGAATGGGTGTTGCTTTGGATGGCGAGGACATTGCACCTTTGGTGCAAAAAGGAAAAGAGTGCCTGATAGGGAAACTGTTAGCAGATAGAATAATGTCGAAGGTGCACCTTCGTGCTCCTTTACTTCGCATTTGGCGTCCCGGAGGTAAGGTATCTTTCCAAATCATAGGTGGTAACTTGTTTGTAATGGAGTTTGAGGAAGTTTGTGACAAGCTCAGAATCTTGGAAGGTTGCCCCTGAAATTTTCGATGGTTTTCTTATCATCTTGGCTGACTTTGATGGTTTCACACATCCCTTTGAAATGGTCTTCAAGTATGCAAGCTTCTGGGTTCGGATGTATAACCTTCCTTTGGTGTGTATGGGGAAGAATGTAGGGTATAAAATAGGGGCATCTGTAGGGGAGGTGGAAGACGTGGATATTGTAGACAAGGACCCAGGTTGAGGGGAATTCCTCCGAGTGAAAATCAAGCTCTACCTCAAGAAGCCTCTGGCACATGGAAGAATTCTTCATGTTAATGGTCAATCTTTGTGGATAGGGTTCAAGTGTGAGAAACTAACAAGGTTTTGTTATAAGTGTGGGGTAATCTTGCATGGGCAACAAGGATGTCGAGGGTAGGTAGCACCAGCAACACCAAACAAGAGGCCTATGGCCAATGGCTACGTGTTGCTTATCCTATTTGTAGAAACCAAGGAGATATGTCATACCAGCGACAGCCCCATGGTAGTGGGGTGGGAAGGAATTTCAGCCATGTCCAACGGAAGGACGATGAAGGGCTTCCTTTAGAGGAAGGTTCTGGTAGCGAAGAAAAAGGTTATCTTAGCTGGAGTCCTAGGTTTAGATGGAGTTTTCCAGTCAAGTGCGAGGTTTGAAGACGTGCATTAATGGTAGGGATAATCAACAATCAAGTCGCGTGGATTCGATGTCTGATCATCAGATCATACAGGATGATGAGCGGATGAAAGATAGTGACACGAAGGAGTTTTTGGGTGCTTACGTTGGTCAAAGACTGGTTGATAGCCTGGGCCTGGACTCTCAAACAAGGCAAGAGACTGTAGTGCGGATAAATAGAAAAGGAAGTGAGGAAATTAACTTGGACTTGGGTAATTATGAGAACCCAAATTCCAAGGAGGGTTCTCTCTTGAATTTCGGTGTTCTGGATCCTTTTGTTATGGGCCATAACTTGGTGGGCTCCAGTATATTTAAGGAGAAGGAAGTAAATGCTGGTGAGGTGGCCCAATTATAAAAAGCCCTAAGTTATTGTGTTAATTTTGTATGTGGGGATAAGGATACATGTGGCAGATCTTTAGAAGGTTTGGTGGATTCTTATCCATAAGTGTCTCCTCCCAGCTCGTGCTATCCAGAGAACTCTAAAAAAAGAAACAATGTGCTTCCAGAAGCTGCTCACTACAGGGGAGGTAAAGGTTCGTGGAAGAAGAAGGCTAGTTCTCCTCTAGAGTCATCCCAAGGAGGAAAGCTTAGAAGTGTTTTGTAACAAATGTAAAAAAGAAGAAGGGGGAGATAGAGGTAGGTCAGCTTTTTCCAAGAAAGGTAAGTTGGATTATGAAGATAATTTTTCACCGGATGAAGCCCAGGCAGTGGCTGGTTCCCAGCCGTGCCGAACACCATGATCGTGATCAGTTGGAACTGTCGGGGGCTTGGGAACCCCCAGACAGTTCGGTTCCTCTGCTGGTTGGTGAAGGAAAAGCGCCCAGACTTGGTTTTCCTCATGGAAACCATGCTGACCCAAAACGTGCAGAGAAGATTTAGTTGTCTTTAAGGTTTGACTACTGTTTTGCTATTGATTGTGTTAGTAAAAGTGGTGGTTTCATTCTATTGTGGAATAATTCTTGTTCGGTGAATATTCAAAACTTTAGTAAAACACATATCAATGCAGTGATTCAGAGGCAGCAAGATAATTTTTTGTGGAAATTTTAGGGATTTTATAGGAATCCGGATGTGACTAAGAGAGAGTAGTCCTGGGAGCTCCTTCGATATCTCTCCAAATTCCAGCCATGTCCATGGCTTTGTGTAGGTGATTTCAATGAAATCATCTCACTTTCTGAAAAATCTAGCAAGGTAGCCAGGCCTTCTTCTCAAATGGCTTCTTTTAGGAAGGCTCTGGAAGACTGTAATTTAGTTGATCTAGGCTTTGTTGGTTTGAAGTTTACGTGGTGGAATGGTAGACATGGACAATATTCAAACAAGGAATGGCTAGATAGAGCCTTGGCAAATCCGGAATGGAGTTCAGTTTTCAATGTGGTGCAAGTGGATATTTTAACTAGATGCTGCTCGAATCATCATCCGGTTCAAGTTAATTTCTCAAATGCAAATTCTAGAAACTGCCAGAAAGGTTGAGCTTTTCTTTTTTAGGCAGGATGGACTAAGCACAAGGATCATGGGGGGATTATAAAGCAAGTTTGGAGACCAAAGAAGAGGGAGGAATGCCGTTGGTAGAGGCTTGATGTCAACTTGTAGAATTGTAGAAAAACCCTCAAGGTTTGGGCTAGAAATCAAAAAGAACCTGAGGAGATTTTTATAAAGGAAAAACTGTCTATGTTACACCATCTCCAACTTGCGGAGTCCTTGGATAATGAAGAGGTTGAATTGACTATGCAAGAGGAACTTCATGCGTTTCTTGAATTGGAGGATCTTAAATGGAGGCAAAGAGCCAAAGCTAATTGGTTGCAGAATGGGGATTGGAACACCAGGTATTTTCATGCCTGTGCATCTCAAAGAAAACAAAGAGCTAAAAAGATTAAAAATCTGGATGACCAGTGGTGCACTACTCAAAATCAAATTGAGCTTGCCTTCATTTCCTATTTCTCTAATATTTTCAAAGCTGGAAATGTAGTAGACATGGAGGATTGTTTGGATGCTGTTGGAAAAAAGGTGACTGATGAGATGAACTCAAGGCTGCTAGCTGAACCTATAGTTGAGAAAATCACCACAACAATGCAGGGTATGTCTCCTTTAAAGGCCCCAGGCCCAGATGGCTTTTCTGCCTGCTTTTACCAAGCCAACTGGGCTGCTGTTCATTCTGAGGTATGCCAAGCTGTCTTGCATTTTTTTCAATTCGGGCAGATTGGGTGATGGAATCAAAACAACTCACATTTCAGGCCAATCAATCTTTGCAATGTAATTTATAATTGATTTCAAAGGTGTTAGCCAATCGTTTAAAGCCTATTTTGTCTCAAATCATTTCTTGTGTGCAAAGTGCTTTTTTACCTAATAGATAGATTTCTGATAATGTCATTATAGCTTTTAAGACTTTGTGTACTATGCAATACAGATTGTGGAGTAAGGAAGGGTATATGGGGTTGAAGCTTGACATGAGTAAAGCATATGATAGGGTGAAGTGGAGATATCTGAAGGCTGTAATGCTTAGAATTGGTTTTAATGCTCGATGGGTTGATCTTGTTATGAATTGTGTCACCTTTGTCAAATACTCTGTGTTAATCAATGATAATCCGGTTGGTAACATCTAGCCTTCCAGGGGTCTTAGACTGGGAGACCCTATCTCCCCTTATTTGTTCCTGATTTGTGCAGAAGGCCTCAGCTCTTTGATTGGGAAAGCGGAGAGAAAAGGTTATGGGTGTTCCCTCTTCCCCAAAAGGCCCAAAAATTAGCCACATTTTCTTTGGTAATGACTGCATTCTCATGACTGCATTCTCTTTTGTAAGTCAAATGTTGTTGAATGGAGAAGGTTGATGAGAATACTATAAAGGTATGAGCAAGCCTCTGGTTAGAAATTAAATGTCAATAAAACCTCGGTGTTTTTTTAGTCGCAATACATGTTTATCAAGGAGGCAAGAGATCCTTCATGAGTCGGGACTAGTTGAAGCTCATAGAATTGATGTTTATCTTGGCCTTCCTTCTTTTGTGGGCAAATCTAAAATTCAAACTTTCAGTTACATCAAGGATAAGGTGATCAAAAGGCTCTCAAATTGGAAGAATCAATTTCTCACTCAAGCAGGAAAGGAAATTTTGATAAAAGCTATTGTTCAGGCTATTCCTTCCTATTCTATGGGAGTTTTTAAAATTCCCACATCTTTATGCAAGGAATTAAATGATTTGATGCAAAACTTTTGGTGGAATCACATGTCTAGAAATTTTGAAATTCATTGGATGAGTTGGAGGAATATGGGGATATCTAAGGCCTTTGGTGGTTTGGGTTTTAGGGACTTGATAATTTTTAACCAAGCCGCCCTTCTTGCTAAGCAAGGCTGGCACATCATTCAGAATCCGAATTCTCTTGTCTCTAGACTGCTTAGAGCTAAATATCATCCTCATTCTAGCTTCTTGGACTTTAGGACTGAGCCTCGATCTTCTTTTGTTTGGAGGAGTATTTGTAGTGCTAAGGCTTTGTTGAAACAAGGCCTAGTATAGAGGGATGGTAATGGATTTTCTATCAACATTTGGAAGGATCACTGGTTGCCCACCCCTATTACTCATGAAGTTCAATCTCCCTAGAGGCTTGTGGGCTAGCTTGACGTGGTGGGGGAGTTCATTGACCATAATCGAGGTGTCTGGAAGGAAGACATTATTAGAGAGAATTTCTTTCAGGAAGAGGCTGATGTGATCTTTAATATCCCTCTTAGTCCATGTCTTCCCCCTGATCGGCTAATTTGGAAGGATTCAAAAGATGGCAAGCTCTCGGTCAAGATTGCTTACCATTTGGTTTTGTGCCTTAATGACCTTTTTAAGGGGCAATGTTCTAGGGGATTGGAAGAGAAGTTAATTTGGAAGTTCCTTTGGAGTTTAAAGGTTCCAATCAAGTAGAGACCTTTACTTGGCATGCCTGCCATGACATTCTGCCCACTAAGTCCAATCTTTTGAAGCGTAAAATGATTGAGGAAGACATTTGTCCTTGCTGTAACTTGGAGAAGGAGACTTTATTTCATGCTATTTGGCTTTGCCCTGTGGCCCAAGATGTATGGGGGGACTCTAAGTCTTGCTTTCAGAAGTGCAGTATGCTTTGTAATTCTTTTAAATGCCTTTTTGGGAATGTATGTACAGATTCTCCAAAGAAGATATAGAACTCTTTGTTAATATTGCATGTAAGATCTGGCTTAGAAGAAATGTTCTCATTTTTGAAGGTTTTTCTAAACATCCTTCGGATGTCCTTAAATCAGTGATGATTTCCTTGCAAGACTATCGTAATTGTTTGTGCCGTGACAACACTAATGGGCAAGAGCCGAATGCATCTACAGTTTGTAAGTGTCAAGTGTGGTCAGCTACTCCTCCAAACTTCATCAAAATCAATTAGGATGCGGTTTAAACTCTAGTAGAGGCTGTGTTGGTTTTGGTTTGGTGACCAGGAACTGTAATGGTGTTTTTTTTGTTGCCAAATGTATTGTGTACCCTCAGAATATAGAGGCAAAATCAGCGGAAGCCTTGGCAGCTTTTTGGGCAATTAGATTTTGTGTGGAGATGGAGTTTCGTGAGGTAATCTTTGAGGGAAATGCGGCTCAGGTGATTGATGAGATTTGTTCCCCTCTTCCTCATCTTTCTAAATCTGGCCATGTTACTGAAAGTATTACCCATGACATTTATCACTTGACATCTGCCAAATTTGTTCACATTACAAGGGAAGGAAATGTGGTTGCTCATTGTTTAGCAAAATTGGCAGTTGACCAAAATTTATCTTTTCGTTGGATGGTTGAGCCACCGGCTTGTATTGTAGTTTTATTGGTTAGAGAACGTTTGCATCTCTAGATTCTATTTAGAATCACCTTTGTACTTCTCCAGCTTAATGTGAAGTTTATTCTTCCGCTAAAAAAAAAAAGTAAGGATCGGCCAAGGGTAGAATTTACCCCAACCGAACCATACTTAGTTCTTAAATAAATTGACATGTACATCTTTTTAATTACAAAATTTATTCTAGATATTGTAAAGTATTTTTTTATGAAAAATTATTTTACAAATCCTATGATTCAACTAGAACGATCGGCCATGGCACCCAAGTCTTGCATCTCTAGATTCTATTTAGAATCACCTTTGTACTTCTCCAGCTTAATGTGAAGTTTATTCTTCCGCTCTAAAAAAAAAAGTAAGGATCAGCCAAGGGT
This sequence comes from Alnus glutinosa, assembly GCF_958979055.1. NCBI lineage: Eukaryota > Viridiplantae > Streptophyta > Magnoliopsida > Fagales > Betulaceae > Alnus > Alnus glutinosa. The sequence continues at coordinate 14,728,100 of NC_084895.1, read as the reverse complement.
AGAATTTACCCCGACCGAACCATACTTAGTTCTTAAATAAATTGACATGTACGTCTTTTTAATTACAAAATTTATTCCAGATATTGTAAAGTATTTTTTTATGAAAAATTATTTTACAAATCCTATGATTTAACTAGAACGATCGGCCATGGCACCCAAGTCTTGCAATGCTGAAAATTTCATATAAATATCTAAAAAAAAAAAAACAATTAGAACTGATTTTAATTATAACTATATATAATGTACAAAGGAAAATCAATTTTAAATAATGTAAATTTCCCCCCAAAAAAAAAATCTACGAAAAGATACTGATTTGAATTTACTTTCAGAAAATTTGTTAGACATGTTTAGAGAAGTGTGTTTGATCCATTGTAATTAGATTATGGGCCTAAAAAGATGTTTTAGGCTAATTAGGCAAAAATCTAGCATTATTTTTTTATTTTTTATTTTTTTTATTTTAAAAAGTTTGTTTAAGTTGTATATAGCTTTAGAATTGAGAAACTAGTTAGGAGAAGATCCAACTAAGTACATGGGTCATTCTTGGCAATTCTCCAAATTAAAAGTCAGAGAATTAGTTCTAAATGTTTTTTGACAATCTTCTTAAGTAAACATAGGAAGATAAATAATTTTCTAAGTCAAAATGGTTTTACAAATCATTAAATAGAAACAAAAGGCATTTTCATGGAGCAAATATTTATTTAAAGTAAAATGTTTATTTTTAGAGTAAACCCAAGAAAAGGGGTTTAATTAGCAATTAACCCTAAGCCTCCTCTTCCAGCAAAGAGATATTTTTTTATAAAGGGAAAAACTAAAAAGTCAGAAAGGGTCAATGATTAGGGCCAACTTCTAACGAGGGTTAGTATGACTAGACTAGTGGTGAAAATGCGGATGCGATTATTAGCAATAACGCATCTGTATAATTCAGTTATCATTTTTAGGTATCTGCATCTGTGTCATACGATTACTATCCACATCCGAATGGTTATTATGGTTATTATTTGCTATTTTGGTATATATGAAGTAATGGGCATTTTATATTACTATCTAAATCTATATGCAAATTAGATAAATTTTTTTTTTTGAAAAGCAAAATTAGATAATGTTGGTATCATTATATGCAAGCTGAAATAAATTAAGATTTTACTTGTTACACAATTCGCGATTATCCTTCATAGAGGGTAATTGACTCATTGAGTAATCGGGATTTGGCTTACCAAAAGAAAAGAAAAAAATAAAAGTCATAAACTTACCAAATTCAAAATGACATCATTGTAGTGAATTTAATTAAATATTTATATTATATATAAAGGGAATGCGACCCTAAAACCGTTATGTGGACCCTCATATGCGAATACTAGTTTTTGCTAACCCCATCCGCGTCCACATATCCGGTTAGCGATTAGTGGTAAGGTGCGGGTAGCGAATATAGGCAGTTATTATCCACCCGCATTTTCACCCCTATATTAGACTATAGAGTTAAGGCTAATGTGTCTATAAACTTTGCTAGTTTAGGTAGCTAGATGTTGTCTGGCCTTATTTTAATTAGTTAAGAGGTAATTCTTTTATATGCAAATCGTGATGTTAAGGTTTTGGAAAATTCTCTGATGTCACTCGATCGAATAACATATGGTGCATTAATGATGTTTCTAAGAAAGGAAAGATTTGAGAGAGAGAGAGAGAGAGAGAGAGAGAGAGAGAGAGGAACAAAAACCCTCTCATATTGCCTTGAGATGATGAGATACAGATCTAAGAAAAAGTAATATATGTTCAAATTTTCACGATAAAAAAAACCTAGTTCTAACGGATTGAGAGTCTCAGAGTACCTGGCCTTTTTTTCCATCTTATCATGAGTCATCATTTTTCTCAGCAGAGCTTCAGTGGAGAAATCATCTAGCAAGTTGTTTGCTTCATACATGGCATCCTCTAGCTTTTTCAGCCAATTTCTAACTGCATGTTTCTTAACCTGTTGCTCCTTTGCATCCAGAAGCACATCTTTGATCATAAAAACCGTGTCCTTAAGCTTTTCAACCTCATCTTTGACACCCCACGGCAGTTTGATCTCTTTGATAGCCAAAGGGCCCAAACCACCAATGATTCCCTAGGCAATGTCGAAGAGAACACCTTCTGCCATGTTTTGATGGTGAGTGAAGGAATTGAATGCTAAAAAGGGTAGAGAATTAAATGAAGATATGTTTGGTATGTGATAGGAAGGCCACTGGGCGTATATATATTTATAACACCACTACAAAAATAGAAACAATTTGACACATGCAGTTTGACACGTGTACAGTGTTGTACACGTGTCAAACATGTAGACACGTGCACTTTGACACTCGTAAGACGCGTGTCAAATGTGCACGACATTAAGTGCACAATTTGACACGTGTATCACAAATATACGTGTCAAACCGTTTGACACGAGTATTTTAAATATTCGTGTCAAACCAATTTGACACGTGTATCACATACACGTGTCAAATTGGTTATTTTTTTTAAAAAAAAAATTCCAAATTGAATTTTTCATTTAAATAAATTTTTAATTTAATTATTTAATTATATTTTTAAATTAAATTAAAAATACGATTAAATAATTAAATAAAAAATCCAATTTGGAATTTTTTTTTCAATTTAGTTTTGTTATTGGTTATTTAAAATTATTTGGTTTAATAAATTTTCGTTATGTCAAATTTTATTATTTCCGACCACAAATAACGTAATATTGATTTTACCGAAAAACAGCACAAAATCACATTACACAAATCATAAGTTAATAACGTATTCGTTAACTACGGAAATATTTACACATAAAAATTAATTACACAAAATATCTACAAATCTGAAGGGCGTCCCTGCAAATCACGAGGTATCGTCCCAGGCGTGTTCTCGCCAACCGGCGATTGCTGCGCAAGGAATGGTGTAGTGGGCGAAGGTGTAGCGACAATGGAGTGCTGGCTCATCCGTCGTCCAACAGGCGACAACGTACCAACCGTTGTCGAATTACCTGCAAATAATATAGACAATTAAAGTATATAATATTACTTACAAAATTAAAGGGGTAATTAAAACAAATTGAAATTAATTTTGTCCTACACACAATATAAATCATACCTGCAGATGCACTACTAACAGACGGCGTACTACCTACGTGTGCAGGTGAAGACGTAGTACCAAGACATGGTGCTGATGCTACCATGGAGGACATGAAGACCTCAACTTTATCAGGCAATGACTTACGCAGTGCAATTGGGAGAAGCTGTTGCATCAGTATGTGGCTATCATGGCTCTTCAAGCCGGAAATTGTACGGTCCTTCAGCCAAACACATCGTGAAATGTTCGAGGCGTATCCGTCCGGGACCCTCACATTTCGAAGAACCTTCAGAAAATTTTCTTTGTCCTCTCTAGACATGGTGTGACAAGCAGCGGGAATATACGTTTTACCATTGGCGGCCGTGAACGGATGCAACTTAGGTCTCAACCCCATTTCCTGCAAGTCCAGCCTAGCTGCCAAGTTGTCATTCGTTTTCCCTTTTATATCCAAAATAGTGCCAAGTATATTGTCCATGACATTTTTCTCTATGTGCATAACATCAAGATTGTGCCGAAGCAAATTGTCTTTCCAATACGGCAATCTGAAAAATATACTTTTCTTCTTCCATATAACATCGGAACTCCCTGCACCCTTCTTCCGCTTCTTCCGTTTCTTCTTCTTACCCGCGGTTTCATCCCCAAACGCAACTCCGTCCATCTGTTGGAGAACCTCGTCTCCGCATGGCACAATCGGCGCGCTGTCAAATTCTTCAGTACTGTCAAATGTCCGCCTGTTCAGCCGCCACAGATGTTCTGGCGGTAGGTATCTCCTGTGCCCCATATAGCAAAATTTGCATCCGTTCTTTAAGCGTATAGAACGCGTCGATTGCATACAGCAAGGGCATGCCTTCGCACCCCTGTTAGGCCAACCAGATAAATCTGCATACGCTGGCAAGTCGTTTATCGTCCACATCAACTGGGATCGCATAATAAAATTTTCCTTCTTTGAAGCATCGAATGTTCGTACCCCTACATTCCACAGTTCCAGCAACTCATCAATCAATGGCTGAAGGTAAACATCAATATCCATACCTGGTGAGCTCGGTCCAGGGATAACCAGGGAAAGGATGAAGGACGACTACTTCATGCACATCCAAGGTGGCAAATTGTACGGCACAAGCATTACGGGCCATGTGCTGTGGGATGTGCTCATGTTCCCAAATGGATTAAATCCATCTGCTGTCAAACCAAGCCGAACGTTCCTACTCTCTGCCATAAAATCTGGATGTAAAATGTCAAACGATCTCCATGCCTCACCGTCGGCCGGGTGCCTCAATACGCCATCCCTAGTGCGGCCTTCTGCATGCCATCTCATATAGGGCGCAGTATGCTCAGACATGAATAACCTCTGCAACCGTGGGATGAGTGGAAACCACCTCAAGATCTTCACCGGGCGTTTTTTTCTCGCTGATATGATCTCACCATCATCATTTACATGTGTATCAGCCCTCCACTTAGACCCTCCACATACGGTACATGAATCTAATTCTTTATTGTCTTTCCAGAATAACATACAGTCATTACGGCACGCTGGAATCTTCTCATACCCCAGACCCATGCAACTTAGGAACTTTTTGGCCTCATACGTGTTATCTGGCAATGCCTCATCGCAAGGAGGCAACAACTGATTGATAAATTCGAGAATGTCTGAAAAAATCTTGTTACTAATACCTCCAACGCACTTCAAATTGTACATGTGTACAGTAGCACTCAATTTACTATGCTTTGTACCAGGGTGAAGGGGCTTCTCGGCGGTCTTTAACAGCTCTTGGTACTTCAATGCGTCTCCGCAAGAGGTATCTTCGTCAACTAGTTGCGGAAGAGTACTGACGGCTTCAGGAACATCGTGCACGCCGAAGGCGTCATGCAACATGGCGTGCATGTTATCATCCTGTTCCCCGGCGACACCCTCCTGTTCTGTGACTTCACCATGTTCAGTGCTACAAGCAACGGTCTCTGTTCCACTGTGATAACTCGAACACTGACCAGGAATAGCGGACCCAGTCGTAGTCTCACCGTGCATATACCACAAATTGTATCCCGGATTCATCCCCCTACCTCCAGTCAGGTGGGCAAGAACGTAATCTGGAGTGTGACGCTGGTTATTTCGACAATACTTGCATGGACAGTAAATTTTGCCATCGACCGCCGTACAGTTACTAATGGCAAATGCCACAAACGCCCTACACCCGTCGTTATACCGTGTCGTACCCCTAGGTGCTGACATCCAAGACTTGTCCATATGTCTCTGTATAGGGTTAAGAGACCGAGACAAATCATACGTCTTACAGTATAAACTTGTAAAAAAATTGTGCATGTCAGGCAAAATGGGGTGTACGACTTTTTTTTTCCCTTTTAAAGGGTTTAGGGTTAGGGGTTAGGGTTTTAGTTTTTTTTTAGAAAGTGTCAGAATTTGTTTTTTTTTTTTTTTTATTTAGGGGGTTTAGGGATTAGGGTTAGGGTTTAGGGTTTTAGGTTTTTTTTAGAAAGTGTAAGAATTTTTTTTTTTTTTTTTTTTTTTTTTTTTTTTTTTTTTTTTTTTTTCTCTTAAGGGTTTAGGGTTTAAGGTTGGGGTTTTAGTTTTTTGTGTTAGGGTATTTTAGGGTTTAGAAAGTGTAGGATTTTGTATTTTTAAGGGTTTAGGGTTTAGGGTTTAGGGGTTAGAGTTTACAGTTAGGGTATTTTTTTTTTTAGTGTAGGAATTTTTTTTTTTTTTTTTTAAAGGATCTAGGATTAGGGTTTAGGGTTTAGGGTTTTAGGTTTTTAGGGTTATGATTAGGATTAGGGTTTAGGGTTTAGGGTTTAAGGTTATGATTTTTGTTATGGTTTAGGCTTAGGGTTTTTTTTTTTTTAGGGTTAAGGGTTTAAGGTTAGGATTTTTGTTTTTAGTGTTAGGGTTTTTTTTTTAGAAAGTGTAGGATTGATTTTTAGGGTTTAGGGTTAAGAGTTTAGGGTTTAGGGTTTGTTAGGGTTTAGGGTTAGGGTTTGTTAGGGTCTAGTGTTAGGGTTTAGGGTTTTAGGGTTTTTTTTTTAAGCGATTAGGGTTTTAGGTTTTTTTTTTTTTTTTTTTTTTTTTTTAAGAGTTAAGGGTTTAGGGTTTAGGGTTAGGGTTTGTTAGGGTCTAGGGTTAGGGTTTAGGGTTTTAGGTTTTTTTTTTTAAGCGATTAGGGTTTAGGGTTTAGGGTTTTAGGTTGTTTTTTTTTATTTATTTATTTAAGGGTTTAGGGTTTAGAGTTTAGGGTTTTAGGTTTTTTTTTTTTTTTTTTAAGAGTTAAGGGTTTAGGGTTTGTTAGGGTTTAGGGTTTAGGGTTAGGGTTTGTTAGGGTCTAGGGTTAGGGTTTAGGGTTTTAGGTTTTTTTTTTTTTTAAGCGATTAGGGTTTAGGGTTTAGGGTTTTAGGTTTTTTTTTTTTTTTTTTTAAGGGTTTAGGGTTTAGGGTTTAGGGTTTGTTAGGGTTTAGGGTTTGTTATGGTTTAGGGTTAGGGTTTTTATTTTTAGAAAGTGTATGATTTTAATTTTTTTGGGGTAAAGTGTTTAGGGTTAGGGTTAGGGTATTTTTTTTTAGAAAGTGTAGGATTTTTTTTTTTTTTTTTAGGTAAAGTGTTTAAGGTTAGGGTTAGGGTTTTTATTTTTAGGAAGTGTAGGATTTTTTTTTCTTTTTTGGGGTAAAGTGTTTAGGGTTAGGGTTAGGGTAAGTTTTTTTTAGAAAGTGTAGGGTTTTAATTTTTTTTAATGGTTTGGGGTTAGCGTTTATGGTTTTAGTTTTTTTTTTTTTTTTTTTTTTTTTTTTTTTTTTTTTTTTTTTTTTTTTTTTTTTTTAAGGGTTTAGGGTTTAGAGTTTGTTAGGGTCTAGGGTTAGGGTTTAGGGTTTTAGGTTTTTTTTTTTAAGCGATTAGGGTTTAGGGTTTAGGGTTAGGGTTTGTTAGGGTCTAGGGTTAGGGTTTAGGGTTTTAGGTTTTTTTTTTTTTAAGCGATTAGGGTTTAGGGTTTAGGGTTTTAGGTTTTTTTTTTTTTTTTTAAAGGGTTTAGGGTTTGTTATGGTTTAGGGTTAGGGTTTTTATTTTTAGAAAGTGTATGATTGTTATTTTTTTTTTTGGGTAAAGTGTTTAGGGTTAGGGTTAGGGTTTGTTAGGGTCTAGGGTTAGGGTTTAGGGTTTTAGGTTTTTTTTTTTTTTTTTTTTTTTAAGGGTTTAGGGTTTAGGGTTTAGGGTTTAGGGTTTGTTAGGGTTTAGGGTTTGTTATGGTTTAGGTTTAGGGTTTTTATTTTTAGAAAGTGTATGATTGTTATTTTTTTTTTTTGGGTAAAGTGTTTAGGGTTAGGGTTAGGGTTTTTATTTTTAGAAAGTGTATGATTTTAATTTTTTTGGGGTAAAGTGTTTAGGGTTAGGGTTAGGGTATTTTATTTTTAGAAAGTGTAGGTTTTTTTTTTTTTTTTTAAAAGGGTTTAGGGTTAGGGTTTTTTTTTTTTAGAAACTGTTAGTGTTTTTTTTTTTAGTGTTTGTGTTGGTTTTACGGTTATCAGATTTAAAGTTTAGGGTTACAGTTTGGGTTTTTCTTAAAAAGTAGACGATCAATTTAATTGTTTTTCTTCCATATTCAAACCAATGGTTTGTTTTTTTTTTTATAATTCTTTTTTGTTTCCATTTATCGTTTTCAAAAGTTTCATCGTTGGTTTAAAACGTTAAACTAATATGTGATATTGTTTGATTTTTTTTTCCACGAACAAAAAAAACTCATGAATTCATAATAACACATTACAATAAATATATATAAAACCTCTCAAATCAACATTTAAAACAAAATAATTAAAAACAAAATAAACACAACAACATAGTGTAAAAGTACAAAGCTTCATAAAAAAAAAAAATTATAATAAATAAAACCCTAAATGACACAAAAAAATACCAAGATGTACACAAAAATTTCATCAAAAAAAACTAACCAAATATATATATATTAGGAAAAAACACCAAAACCCAAATGCAGGAGTCCATTACAAAAAAAGCAAAAACAAAATCATATGTATAAAAATTCAGTAACACTGCAATAAAAGAACAGACCAAAAAAAATATCAACACAAGACAAATACTCGGCCGGACATGGAGAAAAATATGCAGAACATGGACAAAAAAATTAAATACAAACAATGAGGGAAATTATACTCACTGCCAAATTGGGTCTATGGACAAATTATGCAGGTATATATCTGCATATTTGGAGGAACAAAATAAACCCAAAAAATCGACGTTAGCAAAATATACCAAAATGCTATATATATGTAGAAATACCGGTATACACAGAGAGCAAATGAGGGAAATACCAGAGCAAAATCACGCACGGCCGGAGAAGGAGCTGCCGGAGAGTAGTTCCGGTGGAGAGAGAGAGAGAGAGAGAGAGAGAGAGAGAGAGAGAGAGAGAGAGAGAGAGAGCGAGAGAGAGAGAGAGAGCTAAGATAGATCCGGTTAGAATATATATCGGTGAGAGAGAGCGAGAGAGAGAGAGAGAGAGAGTCGGTGAGAGAGAGATGCTCGTGCGCCGACGGTCACCACGCCGGCCGGCTGAGTTCGACGTCCGGGGGAGAGAGAGAGAGAGAGAGAGAGAGAGAGAGAGAGAGTGAGAGAGAGACAGTGAACGTAAGAGAAATGGGTAGCTTCCAGAGGAAGCTACCCATTTCTATATATATATATATATATATAAATTATTATATAAAATAAATTTTAATTTTCAAAACTTAAAAATTTGAAACACGTGCACGATTTTTGGCCAGGTGGCGCGCGGGAGAAGTCCCGCGCGCCAGACCTTGCCAAACAATTGGACACGTGTACAGAGTACACGTGTCCAATTGGAGACGTGTATTTTAATACACATCTCAAATTGTAGATTTTTTTTTTTAGAAAAAAATTATATTATAATATTATATAAAATAATATATGAATAAATATATATATATATAATTTATTCAACTAAATACAAATACAACCCATGCAGCCCTAAACCCTAAACTGTAAACTATTAATTCAAACTCTAACACTTAGTATATATACTAAAACCTAAAACCATAAAAAATAAAAAATAGAAACTAAAACCTAACCATAAAATTAAACTCTAACCCTAAGTGCTAGACTATATATAGCAATAAACTATGATCATGAGGGTGGCGTAAAATATATCTAGTCATAAACCCTAACCCTAATCCTCTATCCAAAAGTATATACTATATATATATATATATATATATATATATATATATATATATATATATATATATAGCTATAAAACTAAACCCTAAGTAAATGTACTATATATGTAGCTATAAATCATAATCCTAAGTATATGTACTATATATATCGGAACAATCTAATTTTGAACTGCTCATGATTTAATATATATATATATTTAAAAGTGTACAATAATAACACATGAAAAATATATTGACATTATTATTCATAAAATGTAAAATCAATTAAATTATAACCCATAGCTTTAAGTATATATATTATATATACCTATAAACCCTAAAACCCGAACACTAAGTGTATACAATATATATAGCGATAAGCCATAACCCTAAGTACGTGTACTATATACATTGCTATAAATCATAATCCTAAGTATATGTACTATATACATCGAAACAATCTAATTTTGAACTGCTCATGATTATATATATATATATATTTAAAAGTGTACAATAATGACACGTGAAAAATATATTGACATTATTATTCATAAAATGTAAAATCAATTAAATTATAAATTATTGCTTTAAGTGCATACATTATATATACCTATACACCCTAAAACCCTAACCCTAAGTGTATATGATATATATAGCGATAAACCCTAACCCTAAGCATATATACTATATATAGCTGTAAACCCTAACCCTATGTGTATATACTATATATATATATCGATAAACCCTAACCCAAAGTATATATACTATATATAGCTATAAATCCTAAGTTTAAGTGTATATACTATATTTACATTTTATGAATAATAATGTCAACATATTTTTCACGTAAAATTATTGTACAATTTTAAATATATATAAGTATATATATAAGTATATATATATATATATATATATAACCCATAGTCCTAAGTGTATATAGTATAAATACCTATAAACCCTAACCCTAATCATATATACTATATATATATCGATAAACTCTAACCCTAATCGTATACACTGTATATATATATATATATATATATAACCCATAGTCCTAAGTGTATATAGTATAAATACCTATAAACCCTAACCCTAATCGTATATACTATATATATATCGATAAACTCTAACCCTAATCGTATATACTGTATATATATATATATATATATATATATAACCCATAGTCCTAAGTGTATATATTATATATACCTATAAACCCTAACCCTAATCGTATATACTATATATATATCGATAAACTCTAACCCTAATCGTATATACTCTATATATATATCGATAAACTCTAACCCTAATCGTATATACTCTATATCTATATCGATAAACTTTAACCCTAATCGTATATACTCTATATATATATCGATAAACTCTAACCCTAATCGTATATACTCTATATATTAGGGTTTACATACTTATTAGTATACTATATATATATAAATAATGAGCCTAAAAATTATAAATTCCAAGCATAGAATTTACATATAGCATATAGTTTTGAAACCTAATTTTATGTGTATAAGTTATGCACACCGTATTTTCACAGATTTGTATGGTTAATAAGATAAGGAGTATTTTTCTTTGTTTTTTTGTTTCAAAAAATTAACACAACAATTTTATTTTATTTTTTTTTTTTATAATATTTTTGGGAAAAAATAGCTGTTTGACACGTGTCTAGGAGACACGTGTCAAATTGTAATACATCAACAGTTTGACGCGTGTAATAATACACGTGTCCAATTTTGACACGTATATAACATACACGCGTCCAATTGGACACGTGTATTATTACACGCGTCCAATTGGACACGTGTATTATTACACGTGTCCATTTGGACACGAGTATTTAATACGCGTGTCCAATTGGACGCGTGTATTATTACACACGTCCAATTGGACACGTGTATGTTATACACGCGTCCAATTGGACATGTGTATGTAATACACGTGTCAAAATTGGACACGTGTATAACATACACGCTCCCAAATGTTTATGTGTTACAATTTGACACGTGTCTCCTAGACACGTGTCAAATTGGACGCGTGTCTACAGTAACCGGTACTGTAGACACGCGTCAAAATGCTGAAATTGTTGTAGTGCACCCTCAGCTCCCTTGCTTGGATGTTACACAAGAAATACAGAAAAGAAAATTAAAGGTTAATTAGTTAGATTCTTGGCTTTAATTTGTTGAAGGTTTAATGAACCTTTCTTTAATCTCAAAAGATATCATTATGATATTGTTATTTTAAATGTTAAATTTAATTGTAACAAAACTTAAGAAGAGAAAGATAGATTAATTTGTAATTTTGTGATTTAGAGAGCTGAGGGAGTTAGAAAGTTATGTTTCTATTTGTATAATATCAATCCACATGCAACATGTTATGGTCATTGCTAGCTCTTTTTGAATTAATTGATCCATTAATTTGCTTTGTTGTACCAAGCCATTCCTTGCGTTTGATTGATCCTAATGTTTGGGATACTTTTCTTGAATTCCTTGAGGCATTGAAGTTGCTTTCCTCATTACTCTTCTTCTTTTTCCATAGTTTGTAAATACGTTTCTTGTATTGGATTGATTCTAATTAAGTTGCTTTCCTCGTTACTCTTCTTCTTTTTCCCTAGTTTGTAAATACCTTTCTTGAATTTCTACAAGCATTGGATTGATTCTAAATTTCTTTCTTGACACTCTTCTTTATCTTTTTCCGTTGTTTGTAAATACATTTCTTGAATTTCTTCAAGTATTGGATTGATTCTAATTTGCCTTTCTTCACATGTAACGACTCACTCCAAACGACACGATATTATCCGCTTTTGGCTCCCCCGAACTAAACTTCCTAGGAGGTCACCTATCCTGGTATTATGACTCTTGCAGAAGCACGCTTAATTGCGGAGTTCTGATAGGTTCATGACCATCACGGCTTTAAAATGCATTGTGTCAAGAAGGATATGTTTATACATATAAGAACATCCCCATTCCCAAGCAATGTGAGACGTCATAATCACCCTCTCTTGGGACCCAGTAGGAGCCAGAGCATTAGGTTAGACTTAGTGGGGGTAATGGGAAGTCACATTCCGACCTAGTAGAGCCAATGCTTTGTCTTATGTACAGTACGAGGGAAATATTCCCTAGACTGATTCTAATGCATATAACATCATTTGTGAAGTGACACCTCAAACTCACAACCAATGGAACCACCATGAGAATGAGAATGGCGGAATTGGAGGAAACATGGCACCAAATGAGAATCCAGAGGCTTTGACTGCATTGGCTACCTAATTGGTGGATCTCCTGAAGATGGGCGCAAACACTAATCGAGGTGTGAGACAAAATGGAGAAGAGCAACGGGGCTGCACCTTCGAGCAATTCAACAAGCAACACCCCCTATCTTTGAGGGATTGCCAGATGTGGTGGCTGCAGAAAATTGGGTCATTACAAATGGTATCAGAGCCACCTAGTAGCACCAGGTCATGTGGTACTGGAGCACTGGATGACATGGCTCTGACGAAGACGTCAGGAGTTTAAGAGGGGGAATTCGTAACTCTTTGGTCCCATATTGGGAAGAGATAAATAACTCACATCGAGTGAGTAGTTTATAAGAGGTAGTCATGACTGTTAAGTCCCACATTGCCTAGTTACTAGGTAAAACTGGGCTTTATAATAAATTCTAAGGAAGCTTTAAATTGACTAGTCATTTTGGAGTGATAGCGCAGATGTGGCTAGCTCTTTTCCATAGTCGTCACATCACATGTATGAAATCAGTATGTAAGCTGGGGCAACCCGAAGAGTTTGCCCAGTTGGTGGAAGCTTGGAACTTTGAGTGTTCTTTATGGTCCTAGATTTAAAACTCACCGAGTGCAAACTGTCTCTTGGGGCTAGTCTTCCATGCAAAGCCCGCGACTCAACCGGTCCTTGGTGAGAGGGGTGTGAAGTATAGGTCATAAGTTTACCTAACATGGATGATGAAATGGTCTTACTTTAGACGAGTTCTCGATCATTAAAAAAAAATAAAAAATAAATAAAAGAAAAAATATCCTAAGCTGGTGTGTAGTATCTATGTAACGACCCACCCCCAACGACATAATATTGTTCACTTTTGGCTCCCCCGAACTAGACTTCCTAGGAAGTCACCCATCCCGGTATTACGACTCTTATAGAAGCACGCTCAATTGCGGAGTTCTGATATATTCATGACCATCACAGCTTTAAAACGCGTTGTGTCAAGAAGAGTGTGGATATATATATATATATAAGCACATACACGTTCTTATACTCAGGCAATGTGGGATGTTACAACCTTAAATATAGATAATTTATTTTAATAAAAGGTACATCATTTATTTTGAATAAATGGTTTTATACGCGATCGGATCCATTCCATGATGTGGTTCAAGCAGGGTCGGCTAGATATATTTTGAGGCCTAAGACAAAAGGTTTAAGTGAGGCATCCTCTTTATTTTTAAATATTAATTAAATAATATTGTATTTTAATATTAATTGATGAGTACCAAATATTGTATATTTGGACCCCTTAATTTGCATGTGCTTTCTTTTAGCTTTGTTATTTTCTGATTTTTTTTTTTGTTAGTTTTGGTGTTTTAGTGTTTTGTAGGTCATTGAGAGAAAACAATGATTTTTATGTGGAATTGCAAGGAAACAGGAAAACAAGTACATTCTGATCTGTTGGCTCGAGCACATCTCTGCCCAAGACGCTCGAGTGAATTCCAAAAGAAAAGAAAAATAGAAAGGAAGAAACTATTTTGTAGAAGACCAAAAAGAAATGAAAGAAGAAAAAAAAAAATTGAAGAAAGCCAACGTGCGTGGGACCAAATAAAGAAAAGAAGAAAAGAAAAGTGGGAAAAGAAAAAGAGGGAAGTGAGGGTAGATGCGTCATTTTTTGTCTTTTGTTTCTAACCCTAGCAGCACCATATAAAAAAGGAACTTTTCTTTTGTAAAAAGGGGAGAGTGCGTGTGAAGAGGCGCAAGCCTATAACCTCCAACCGAAAGTCTTCTTCATTGTATGTTTTCTTTTGTTCTTTGTAAGACTCTTAGTTTTTAATAAAGTTTAGCATGTTATTTTTAGTCATAAGAGGCTAAAACTTCAACTAAGATTGAAGATGAAGCCTCGCCATTGATTAGATTTTGTATTTTCATGTTTTGCTCTTATAATCCGAATGTATGTTCATTTCAATTCAATTAAAGGATTAAAAACGTACTCTTTTAATTGATCGTTTCGATTAATATATGTGCAAACATTGGATATTCAATGTGTTTCATCAAACGGATACATTGAATTTTTTGATTTAATTTGGATATCCATTGTGATTTGTTAATCAAATGAATACATTTGATGATTTTGAATTAAATTGGATATTCATTGTGATTTGTAGAAATGATGGATTCATTGAAACTTTCACTAGGTAATTTTATAAAAATTAGAACATGCATAAGATTTTATTACAATTCGCACGTATGAACAAACATGAGAATATGTGCTTTGATTTAGCAAGGTGTATTTTGAAAACCTTAGTACATTTTATCAATTGTTTTTCATTCAGATTTATTTAGTTATTTATTTTGCATGAGAAAATCCTAAAATTCGGAACTAGGTTAAAATAGAATTAGTTTAAATAGAAATTAATTTTCGCAACACAATTTCCTGTGGATTCGACCTTGTACTTGTACATACACTATATTGCAAACAATTCGTGCACTTGCGAGTACTTTAAAACTCACAACATTAATATTGTATTTTTTATTTAATTTAATTTCTTTTTTCACTTTTTTGGATTCAAAAAAATTATGGATTAAGTTTTTCTAACATTTCATTTTGATAACTAATGCAATTGATTGATTGAGTTTTTGGTAGCTAACCTTTTTATTTGTCATTGATTAGCTATGGATAATGAAATGATTTTAATGCCTTGAATAGTGAATTGTTAGAAAATAATGCAAGCGTAGAAGAAAAGGGAAATAAAGAGAAAACTATGGAAACTTATAAAGAGATGAGTTTATAATTGAATTGAATAAAATATTTTGAAAACTTTCTATCTTCTTAGCATCTAATTATTTTTTCATTGTTTTATTGTGAACATTATTGGAATTTTAGTTGTTCAATGCTCATTATAAGGCACAAAAAATCTCTACTCACAACATATTGAATGTTATTATTATTTTCGTTCATTCTATTATTTTCAAGAATAGAACATTTAGAGTTGGAATGGGTTTTATTTAAGAATGTATTTAATATTATTTGATTCTCTTATTTAATACTATCAATAATTTAAGACTTATTACAAGAATGGAATATTGGAGAATTAAATGATATTAATGCCTTTTTAATTACTTATGACTATAATTAAGGGCTTTAATTAAAGAATATTGACTATAATTAAGCTTTCAAACATTTTTTTTATAAAAAAAAAAAAAAAAACCATATTAATATTCATTAATTAGGGGCCTTATTTTTTATGAGGTAGGGTCGGCCCTGGGTTCAAGTGCGTGTCATGTGGGGCATCTATGTTTTCTCTTTTCTTTTGAAACTCTTGTAATGCTTAGGGCATTGCACCAAGTGCAATACATTTTTTATGAGTACTCATTTGAACGGCCCAAATTGAAAGGGTGACTAGCTGTTGGATTAAGGCAGAATCACCAAAAGTAGAGGTTTGGCCACTCTAAATGAAGAGTAAATACTACACTTACTTTCTCAATCACACCTATTTTCACACTCTTTTAGGTCGTTTTTAAAAACACTATTCACAAATTTGATAGTGATTTTAAAGCTACTGAAAGGAGTGCAAGAAGAAAGTTAAGAGTATATGTAACATTATTCTAAATGAATGGTGAAGTATGCACAAAATACTGTTTCAACCAAACAAAGCGTTGCATAAAACAAAGCATCAAAACAATATTAGGTTCTCTCTTATTTTTCCTTACACCACCTGAATAATTAATGTTTTGGTGAGTCTAGTTATCGGAAAATGTTTCAATTGAAAACTGGCTATTTTTTGGTGTCGGGTTGCAAAACCTTAAAATGGTTTGAAAAATATTTTCTTGTGTTTGGTTGGATCCTAAAATGATCTGAAATCACCACCACCATTACCCCCTCACTCAAAAAATGCTCTAAAAACATAATTGAAAATGTTTTTCGTTTGGCCAAAAATTTCAGTCACCCAAATATCCAAAAGTGGGGAAAATATTTTTCAGGAATGGTTTTACGCTGAAAGTAAATAGATATCCAACCCAAAAACTAGAGATCTTGATAATTTAATTCAACGGGAAGACTGAATCGTTAGATAGCCATAAGAAATGTATTATTTCTAATAAGAGGTTCTTAGTTCACTTAAGATAAAGAGTTGGTGTGCGCCAAAAGAGAAGTCAAAACAGGATCCTGTTTTGTTGAGAGAATGACTAGATTATAATATATATAAGGGTCTCTTTCTAAGAGGCAGCTTCCCAAAGCGCTCTAATCTGTTGTTTGCACTCTCATCGGAATTCCTTATTTCACCTTCCAGTGGGATCTAAGAAACTGTCATTTCACGACAGGGAAAGACTAAATCAACTTTCTAAGGGGAACCTGAAAGCGGCTAGGTTAGGCTCAGTCTGCCTCTCAAGCTAAAAGACGAGACTGACATCCCCAGGACTGCAGTTAAGGCATTTCTTCGACTTGACTGGGGAAGACTTGAAAGAATGGCTTCCTCATCGACGATCGGGACTGCGCACTCTCCCACACAGAGAGGGAAAAAACGGATTCCAATAACAGAAAAGCAAGGACAGGAATCAACTCACCTAGAGGTAAAAGCAGCCGAGTCCGGCAAGAGAAAACACTACTTCTATTACAATATTAGTAGACGACATTCGTTCCGCCCGTTTTTGAATTTGAGTTGAACCTAATCTCTTTCTGTCTTGAGCGGGAGTGCGAGCTTGATAGAACCGGGCTTCCCTTTCTTAAAGCACTTCGTGTAGCGCCCTTTAGTAAATAAGTTGCAGGCACGCTTTTGAACAGGCACGCAGGAAGCGAGCCAAACCAATAAGCATAAAGTAGTAGCGCGTTGTTAATAGTTTAGGACTTGCGCGCTTACTAGATTAGATAGGCTAGTTGATTGCGACTAGTTTATGGAGTGACCTTTCTACAGGTCAGCCTTTAAGTGATCATAAGTGATCATAAGTAGGATCTTGGTACTTTTCGTTAAGCGAGTTCAAGTAGAGTGGCCTTATAGGGGTAAAGGGGACCTCCCTCCTTTCCTTTAAGGCTAACGAGGGAAGATTTGAAAGACAAGATGTTTGTAGTGGGGAGCGAAGGGCGAATTGCTTGTTGTTCAAAATAGGGGGTACGGGGGGTCACAGGGGATAAGCAGTAGTCTGGTCGCATTAATGCTTACTGGAAGGCAGGGCGAACGAGTGGAGCGTCTTCAATGGGAGAAGGAAGGCGAGACTCACTCTATTTTCATATAATAGATAGAGGGGCGAAACGGCTTGTAGTGAAGGCGGACTTGTTCGAGTGCCCTTTCTAGTTAAGAAGCTAGTCGAATTGGTGTTGTTTGGAGTTCCCCTTCCTTCGGAAAGAGCAGCCTTTAAGTGAGATACGGGGTGGCACGTCTTCAGTGGCAAGCAGTCCCTCCGTGGAGCACGTCTTTGGTCATCTGTCTTGTGCGGAGCGTGGTAGTTGCGCCGCGCCTTCCCTCCTTCTCTCACTTCGGAATCTTGGACCACGAAGACTCTCGATTGTTTTTCGGATTGAGTGCTTTGTTGTTCCCTTGTTTGATGGATTTTCCCAATGGATGAGCTAAAAAGGCAGTTCCCGCTTCGCTCTGGGAGATGTCCCTTTCGTTATTACTTATTTCTTTAGGAATTTCACTATCATGTGGGAAGCTTTCGTGCCTTCTCTCTCTCTCTTCTCCGGACTTTCTTGTTGGAGGCCCTGAAATAATCAGTAGCCCAGCTCTTCAGCACCTCCAATTCAGAACCTGTATGGTTCACTACGTTCCTCTGCTCTTTTGGCTTGTTTGTTATTTCCCCGGGAAGCTGCGGCTTCAAAGCTTACCTTTTTTATTAAAAGGAGAACTTGAGTTTGAGTCACACACTCATATTCCGGAAATACAGAAAACGTTGTTTTCGGGGAGCTGGGAGGAACGCTAGCTATATGCTTAACACATGCGCTGTGTTCCCTTGGACTCTTTTCTTGATCATATGTGGATTTCGTCTTCTTCGTCTTCAAGCGCTTAGTTTCGTTGGAAAGCCCTCGTTGTCATTTCTCTTTCTTTTGAATCATAGGCATTCTGTCTTGGAAAAATTATGACCCCCTTTTGGAGTCAACGTTTAGCTTGAGGTCAACATATATCTATGTCTGCTCATAAAGCGCGACCTTCGGATGGATGACGGAAGCTCCACTGAGCAAGAAAACGGATGCGCGTTGCTAACGCTTTAGGCTTTCGCTAACGCGCTCGTCCGTTGCTTGTTGAATAGTGAGATTATTTTAATTGCTTTCTTCCCTTCTTTCTTTTGTTGTCGGGAAAAAGATGTGGGATAGAATGCATAATAAGAAAGAAGATCTTATGAAAATGGGACCTTTCTTTTTCCGCTTTGGTTACTGGCATTGGTTAACTTATCCAAGGAATCCGCAGTACACTTTCCACCTAGAGATGAAGAACGGTTAATTATGTTTGACACACTCATAACCCATAAATAGTCAGTCTAAATGGATTTTGGCCACCATGCACCCAAAATGAGGTATCCTAAGTTATTTTATACACAATTGGGGGTAGAGACAGTAGCAGCACTAGCAGAAGTAGACCCAGCATCAGTAGCACCACTACTAGCAGCATCAGCAGCACCAATAACAGCAATAGACCCATACTCACAGCCACCATAGAGAGATAGGGCGCACTCCCAACCTGAACTAGGAGCTACTCACCTTTACTACCAAACCAACTACAAGCCCCATAGAATAGAGGATCCTCGGTCGTATCACGTATATAATAGATTAGATGGATTCGACCCCCTCTATCTTAATATTCCCGAAGGGAGAGCGAAGTTCGTCTGTATAAAGAGCTACGTGGCGATCAAGGGAATGGAATACTTGACGAAAAGTGGGAATCCTTCAATAAAGGGGGGGATCCCAAGTCTGTCGGTCTCAGATAGGCGGTCCTACGGCTCTCTTCTAAGCATCTTGAGTTTGCTTGAGCCATGAATGGCCGTGCTAAAATGTCACTTCTTTAAACACGAGACTGGAATACCGGGTGTATTTCGTTGGAACTAGGACGTTCACACGGACTACTAGGACAGATTCTATCTCTCCCCTCTAACCAACGAAGGGATGAACCATTGATCATAGCGGGGTAGATACAATGGCGGTATCAGATCGGCCGTTGGTGATGCGCACGCAGGAAGAGGATGTAGTGCTGATCCTTGTGTTCAGTAACATCCAATCCACTACGGGAAACCTATACTATAAGTCGTCAGGGGTAAGGGGAACCCTCTCCTTCAACTGTGGAGTAACTATCGATCGTCCCGCTGAGGACCTATGCCATATAACTCTTCATCCTATTCCGGGATTGCTTCCAGTGATCGGGAAATAATAAATACAAAAACCATTGCTTTATTTCCAACACTCCGGATAGGCGGAAGGATCTATGTCCATCCCCAACTTCCTTTCAATCCACATCGGCAAATTTAGGCTTTCTCTACTGGGAGTCATCATAAGGAGGAATGGGCATACGCAGGTTCGATAAGCCATTTTCGCCACTTTTACAGTGCGGCATTGGTTGAAGCCGCCCCAATCCTCCTGACTTTTCTCGAGGTGTTAGCTTTTGGCCATAGTGGAATTTGTCTTGCCTTTTGATCACCCATTTTTTGAGCTCATTGCGACTTTCCTCTCGTAGGGGGAGATTGGCGCGAAACCATTTCTTTTTTTTTGTGCTAGGTTGTCTTGGTTCCGTAGCTTCTATTTATAGGCGTTGGAACAGCGGCGGGCAGACCGCCTAAGCTATACGTCGTGGCACTCTTGATATCTAATCACATTTCGAGTTCGAAGAAGATCTCAATCTATAATGACGCTTTACCTCCTGGTTCCCACCTGTCCTGTCCAAAACTATGGATGCTTAGTTCACTCATGATCTGGCCTGGTCGACCCGATCATGATATTTCACCTTCGACCAGCGAATTCTTTCTTTTCTTTTTTGTTTTTACATATTTTCGAGCTGGGTCTTGCATGCGGGGATGGGAGATCTATTTATGGTTCTACCTTTTACTTAGATTCTGTCTTGTTTCTTTGGAACTCTTGCATTGGAACTCATATCACAGGATTAGAGAGGTCGAAAAGATAGGAAA
>NC_084895.1:14620000-14702500 GCF_958979055.1 Alnus glutinosa | reverse complement strand
ACACCTCAGTAGACATAAACCACAAGGAGCACATGTTCGCACTGATGTTCGGAAAGCCCAGCGGACACCTAGACTCGATAGCTCATGTTCGATGCTGTGTCCGAATAGCAAAGTGGTAGCTGCGAACAATGAAGATAGCATACAACCGTCCAGATGCTATGCTAGGGCTATGCCGTTCGGACGCACTACTAAAAACTTTTGAAGAAAAGCGTGTTATTTGAAATTGGTTGCTGCTTGACATTAGGACGTTCTCTGTCTTAGTCCGGGCGCCGCCCAGGGAAATTCGAGTTTGTGTTAAATTAGGTTTTCCAGAGCCTATTTAAAGGGGCTCTCAAGCTATTGCTTTGTAAGGATTCAATACTGAATTCCGTTGTGCTAAGAGAGGGCATTTAGGCAGAGATTATAATATTTGCTAGCTCTCTTAAAGTTTTGTATGTGATTTGATCAACCCGTTGAAGTCTAGTTTAGGGAGAAGTCTTAAGTTAAATGAGTCAATTGAAGACTCCTTCAGAGAGGAGGTCTGGTTGGAAAGCATTTACGTATAGGTACGTGTCAGAGTTAGAGGTACGACTACTGCATCAGGTTATGTGAGTATTACTGCCTTGTAACTAGCTTTGTCTTTTGAATAGTGAATTTTATGGGTTTGACTGTCTTGGAGTGGTTTTTTCTCTTTGTTGGTAAAGAGTTTTTACTTCGTCAACAAAATATTTTTCTTTAAATTCCGCATTTAAATATTTTGTTGCACTATTGATCACACGCACATAAGAGTCACATAATATATTTTTCACATATGAATCTTTATATCATATCCATATGAATTGTTTTAGATCATTTTACATAGTTTACATGATTAGATTATACTTAGTCACTAGTCATACAAAGTAAGTGTTGTTGTCTTGTTGATATGAATAATAAATCACGTTCATTGTTAAATTGTTATTTCATAAGTAATATACTATATTTGTTATAATTAATGTATACATATATTTATTAATTAGTATTTATATATATAAATATATATGAGCTGAGCCTTTATACAAATATGGTCGATCAAATTTTATACAAGTATATATCATTTAATAATTGGATTTTAATAATCGAGTGGCCCATAAACTGATCTTCGTCTCGAGTCCGAATAAGCTTATGGATAACTATACTTCATTTACGCCGCTTCTTCTTGACCAGTGCCCACGACCACTCGCTAACTTTGAAAACTCAACTGTGCAATTTCGTCAACGCAAAAGTAGTGGCACCTCCGAAGTTCAAAGCAACATCAAGGGAAATGCTCGGATGTCTCTGCTTGCATTCGTGATCCACAGCTAGTGACTGTTTGTTTCGCAAGAAAATTTGAATCGTTGACGGAGAATCCGAGATGGGTTTGACCGAAACCTTGAGGTCCATCGATTGGCGGCAAGAATCATACCCGACATATGAGGATTTCATAATCCTTCCCTTCTTTGCTCTGTTCTTCCCCACTGTTCGATTTTTCCTCGATAGGTTCATTTTCCAGGTACCGTCTCATATATATATAAACAAGCTCATAAAGTTCATTCTTCTCTTTTATCTATTTTTTGGTTTGCATTGTATTTTGTAAGGGTATTACCTCTCTTTTCAATCTATTGGATTATTGAGTATTTTATTTATCAAATGTTTGATTGACCCAGTTAGGTTTTTCATTTTTATATGATGGGTTGTGCTTAGTTCTCTTTATTTGCATACTTGTTGGATTCAGTGATATGTGGTGAATAAACGTGAAACTTTTGTTATAGTCTTAGAAGCTTGTTTTAACGCTTTTTTTTTTTTTTTGTGACTCCCATTTCGGTAGTTAATCTGTCTTTCTGTTTTCCTTGTTTTGGGTTAGTTAGAGAATGAAAGAGAAGAATTTGATTTAAATGGAATGGTTTTCATGGGAACGAGTACCGATTTCTTAGCAGTCTGTAGACTCTGTACCATGGATTGTGTATCTGCTTTGTTCCATGCTTGATGGGGCATGGTCACCCTTTTGTGTCTCTTCTGGCCAGCGGTGTGAATATTTCATTGGTCATGGGAGTATTTGTTTTAAGGGAAAATTACACTTGACCCCCGAAGTTGACACTAATTCGCAATTCTGGTGCCAATGTTTTAATTGCGTCAATTGCAGCCCATAAAGTTCAAGAAATTTGCAATCCACCCCCTTCTATCCAATTGCTCTGTCTGATGAAACAGAAATGCACCCACATGTGCGGCATGTGAGTTTTTTGGGCAAAAAAGACGGAAATGCCCTCCTTCTCAGCGAAGATGGATGATGTGCTTGATGATTATGGATATTACAACCAAAACAAAACAGATGACGATGACAACCCATTTCGGTGTTTCTTCTAAAGATCTCCCTCCACTTCCCCTTGCCATGATCCTGAACTCCCCTCGTCAGCTTATGGACCGTTTGAGTGTTGAATTTTTTGAATAAGAATAATTTTTTGAATCTGTTTGCGGATTTCAAGGCAATAGGAACTATACCAACATTTTGTAGCTAGAAAGAACTCAACAGGAAAACATAGAAGCCGGAAAACTACGAAAACAGAGCATCCATGGAACTTGATCTATGCGTGAAACTATATATATATAAGGAAAAATACACATATCCCCCTCAAACTACCATTCGATTGTCAATGTACCCCCTAAACTACCAATTGTGTTAATATCCTTCCTCAAATTACCAAAAAATGTCAATGTCCCCCCTAAGACCAACAAAAAGACAAAAATGACCCTAATTTTTTTTGAATAAGAAAAAAATGTCCTTATAAATTCAAAAAAAAAAAACTAAAACTAAATCTAAAACAAATAAATAATAAATAAAAAAAACTAAAAAAAAATTATTAAAAAAAAAAACAAATTAAAGAAAAAAAGGAAAACAAAATAATAGTAATAATAAAAGAACGATTTTTTTTTTAAAAAAAAAAAAAACGAAAAAGAAAAAAGAAAAAACAGTTTTTTTATTAAATGAAAGAACAATTTTTTTTTAATTTTTTTTAATTATTATTATTATTATTGTATAAATTTTTGTTATTTTATATTTTTTAGAAATTTTTTTTAGTTTTTATTTTATTTTAATAATTTTATGAAGGGTATTTTTGTTATTAGAGGGATATTGACATTTTTTTGTAGTTTAGGGTGGGACATTGACACAATTGGTAGTTTGGGGGAGACATTGATAATGTGGTGGTAGTTTGAGGGGGTTATGTGTGTGTATATATATATATATATATATAATTTGATTTAATTTGAATAGTATGTACAAATGAGGGAATCCAGCATGGGTAAATATGAATGTAGTATTTTATAGGAACTGGAGGATGGAAGAAGAGAATGGGCAAGAATCCATTGTCCCAACCTAGCTTTGCCTCTTCCCCCCAAACAGCGACCAACGCCATTTTTTTTTTTTTTTTTTTTTTCAATTTCGAGAAAACTCATTGAAGGAGATGAGCAAAATGCAGCATTTTGATGAGGGCATTTCCATCTTTTTGGCCCAAAAAACTCGCATTCTGCGCACGTGGGTACATTTCTGTTTCATTAGACGGAGTAGTTGGACGGAAGGGGGTGGATTGCAAATTTCCTGAACTTTATGGGCTGCAATTGACGCAATTAAAACATGGGTATCAGAATTGCGAATTGGTGTCAACTTCAAGGGGGTTGTGTAATTTCCCCTTGTTTTAAAATTCGCATTTAATTGCCTTTGTTTAGTCTTGCCTTATTATGAAGCTCCTTATTGATAAAGCGTTTCTAAGTCATGAAGTAGCTCTGAATTAGTATTACTCCTACAGGGGTCTTGATTAGTAAAGCTAGTTTTTTTTTTTTTTTAGATGAAATATAAAGCTAGGTTTTGCTAGCGAGCATATATAAAACTCCTCATATTGATCAATGTGCTTAGTTATTTAGCTTATTCTTGACCTGTGATCTAGGAACGTTGTCATTGACGGATTAAACATGCTTTTCCCTATTGTTCTCCCACTTTTACAGCACCATTGTATATGCTTTTGTTTGAAAATCCACTTCTTGAAAAATATAAATAATGACTCCTAATTTAAGTGTGTGTGATCAACAGTTCACCAAAATATAAATGCAGAAAAGTAAATATGACTGAAATTTTGGTGACGAAGTGGAAACTCTTTGCAACAAAGAGAAAAACCACTCTGGGGCAGCTAAACTCAAGAAATCCACTAACAGAAGAAATAGCTAGTTACAAAGCAATCGCACTCACATACTCCTGATGCAGTAGTTGTACTTTGAACTCTGACATGTATTTATACGTGAACGCCTCCCAACCAGACCTCTTGCCTGAAAGGTTCTTCAATGGACTCCTTTAGTTTAGGGCTTTTCCCTAAGCTAAACTTCAATGGGTTGATCAAATCACACAAATAAAAACTCTAAAAGAGCTAGCAAATATTCAATATCTACCTAAACACCCTCTCTTAACACAATGGAATTACATATTTTTTACAAAACAATAGCCTGAGAGCCTCTTTAAATAGGCTCTAGAAAACCTAATTTGACACAAACTCAGATTTTCCTAGGCGGCGTCTGGACTGGGTAAGTGAGCGTCCGGACGTCAAGCAGCAACCGACTTCAAAATACACGCTTTTCTTCAGAAGTCTTCAGAAGCGTGTCCGGACGGCATGTCCCTAGCGTCCGAACGGTTGCACGCTGTCTTCACTGTTCCCAACCACCAGTTTACTGTTCGGACACTGCATCGAACATGAGCTCTCGGGTCTAGGTGTCCGCTGGGCTATTCGGACATCTGTGCGAACATGTGCGAACATGTGGTTGGTGTCTGTTGAGGTGTTTGGACACTTCTTCGAACGCTGTTGAGCGTCCAGACGCTTCCTCTTGCCGCCGGGACTGTCATAATGAAAACCGCCTTGCTGAGCTGTAAATGTGTCAGAACTTTCCTTGTCTCATGAAATTGCCTTCCTTAAAATATTTGATGCAAATCTTGCCGTATTAAGCTCTTTCCTTGTTGGAGAATATATTCTGCATAACTCTAGAAAATTCTCTAAATCATGGTGTTTCTGTTTCAACAGTACCCTGATATGGTAGTGATTTTTGTCAACAGAATATAACCAATAAACTAATACTTCTTGATTATGCTAAAGGCTGTTCTCTATGTACTGCTTGTTCAGCTATACTCTATACTAGAAAGCTCTTCTAAATTTGGACAGTGTATGCACTGAACAGTTGGTATTAATTTTCTTTCAGATAGGAATGTGATAGGTCATACTTATGCTGTGATGAAATAGGCCAAATGGAGCACTAGGCTATTTCAGATGGTAAATATTTCTCAGAACATGGAGTGTGATACAAACCCTTGTTTGAATTGAAATTGAGATACTGTTGCAAGTTCTTACCCTCTGAATCTTCTCTAGTCTTTGCTCATACTTGAGCTAACCTTGGCCATTGTTTTTTCTAACTCACCTCATCCAGTTCATGCCACGAAATTGTAAAAGCTGGTATATGGCTCCATTGCATTCTTACGAGTTTGAGAACTTATACTTAGAAAACAACAAAAGTGGGTGCATAGATCCATTTTCTATTGCTTCGCTTCCTCATTTGAACTTTCTTTTTATTCTTTCTCCAAATCATAGTGACAAATATATTCATATTAAGGAATTGTGAATGTGACTGCTTTTGCTCTGTTGGTATTTTTCTTGTTTCTTTTTCCTCTCTCAGATATTTTCTTTCCCTTCCTTTTGCCTGAGATTTATTTATTTATATAGTTTTTGGTCTCTGCAATAAATCTGTATATTGTAGAAGCTGGCCAGTCGATTGATTTTTGGAAAGGGAGCTGAGATGCTAGATGTTGAGACAAGCGAGAGAAGGAAGAAGATAAGAAAATTTAAAGAGTCAGCATGGAAATGCATTTATTTTCTTTCAGCAGAGCTTCTCGCTTTATATGTAACTCATAATGAGCCTTGGTTTTCTAACACAAGATACTTTTGGGTGGGACCGGGACATCAGGTTTGGCCTGACCTACAAATTAAGTAAGACTTCCCCGGTATATATATAAAAAATTTGGTTCTTTGATGTAACATCCACATTGGCTCTTATAAAAAAAAAAAAATTCCACACTGGCTTAGCTCTATCCATGCATTCATTTGTAATTTAAACCAAAGAAGGATATCTTTTTTGTTTATTCAATACTGACTGATTAATGACTATCAGGTTGAAATTGAAGGGATTGTATATGTTTACGGCTGGATTTTATACATACTCCATATTTGCTTTGATTTTCTGGGAAACAAGGCGTAAGGACTTTGGGGTGTCCATGAGTCATCATGTTGGAACCCTTATTCTCATTGTGCTATCTTACATTTTTAGGTATGTTTTGATGTAGTGCTCTTTGTAGCTTGGTCATGTACTGTTAATCACAATTCCAAGCAAGCAAGTGTACTACCAACTTAATACTTACCTATAGAAATTATTAGGGTTGTCTTCATTTGAAGTCATTAGTATGTTATTCCTCTTGCCCATGTAGAAAAAAACATGTGGCTCTGAGTCCGTGCAATGATTCAAATATCTGGGATATTTAGGTTTTATACAATAACCTGTTTCTCTCCTATTTCTTGCAGGTTTGCCCGTGTTGGCTCAATTGTTTTGGCTCTTCATGATGCTAGTGATGTATTTCTGGAGGTAGGGAAGATGTCCAAATACAGTGGTGCTGAAAACATAGCTAGCTTTGCATTTGTTCTGTTTGTTTTGTGCTGGACCTTACTGCGCCTTATGTACTACCCGTTCTGGGTCCTATGGAGTACTAGGTTTGTATATATATATATATTATTTTTATGGACCTTGATAAGTGAGTGGCCGCTAAGAATTGAACCTGTGCACTTGCACTTAATGGCCTCAAAGGCTGAGACTTTTATTATTACACTAGGCAAGGCCCCTTTTGAAAGAGAAAAAAAATGAATGATATTGTATTCTTGACTTCTCCAAAAAAATAAATAGATAAATACTGTTGCTAAAGAATAGTGCTTCAAAATTTATCATTTAGTTTTTGTATTGTTTTTTAATTTTAATTTTTGGATTTCTTTTGTCCCTTTAATGCAGCTATGAAGTTCTACTGACCTTGGACAAGGAAAAATACCCAGTGGCTGGACCAATTTATTATTATGTGTTCAATACTCTTCTATTCGGCTTGCTTGTTCTTCATATTTATTGGTGGGTGTTGATGTGCCGGATGCTTGTTAAGCAAATCCAAGCGAGAGGCCGGATTAGTGACGATGTTCGATCTGGTGAGTGAATTCTATGTTCCTTAAGTAGTTGTGTCAAATGAACATATACACATTAACAATTGTAGCATGTGGACAGGTATAAAACAACACTGAATTCTAGTAGGGAATTTTTCAAAGGGATATGAGGATCCACCTTTAATGTCAGCTGTCTTTATCTGGAAATAAAAATCACTATGAATGTAGGAGGATCTATTATTTTTAGTAATTGGAAAAGAATCTTCTTTATTGCACTCTCTACAGGGGCATAGTAGTGAGCTGACTTCTGAGTATTCAGATTCGGTTATTCAGGTTATAAGGGGTTGGGTCATTAGTATAATAATATCCTAAGGAGCTAACTCTTCCATGGATTAAAGGGGACTCAGTTTTATTTTTATTTTTTCTTTCTCTATTAGTCAGTCTGAATGTATTATAATAAACAGGAGTATGAAATGTTGGAGATTGTTGAAATCAAATCACTCTGTTGAGGTTGTCATACAAGGGGAAATAAACTAATCATGCCTTTTTTCTAGCTATTGTTCATAATATTTTGCATAATATCAGAATATCTGCTGTAACATGCTACTTACCGGTTCTGGTTCATTTGGAAGACCAACCCTATTGATCAAACACATTGAATGGCAGGTTGGTTGATATTTTGGGTCAGAAATTTCTAGAACTAGTTGAAAAGTTGGGATTTAATCTAACATTCATCATGCAGAATGGTAGACTTTCCCATTTATCTATGTACGTCTTATAACCTCGCAAATGTGATTAAAATGAGAGTTAGGAACAAAGTTTAGATTTGTTGAAGTGCATTGATTTTTGGTGAACTTCTTGTATTCATTCACATCTGTTTTTTTCTATAAGTAAGAAATTTTTATTAAAAAGCGTAAAGCGCCTTTAAGTATACAGGGAGTATACAAAGGAACGGCCTAGCCAGCCCACAAAACAAAACCCAATACAGTAGAAGCCCCCAAAATACACCCAAACTTGCTCCGAACGCAACCCAATCCAACCTAGCAAGCCCCCAAAACCCATAAGAAAACCCAAACAACCCTCCCAAAAAGCCACCCACAAACCCAAACCCGAAAGCACCCAAACCCAACAAACCCCCCATACCCGAGCCAATGGAAACAAGCAAAGAACAAGCCCAAAATACAACGAAAATACTAGAAATACAGGGAAATAAAGTATATATATATATAAAGCAGAGGCGGTGGCGCGTGGTGTCCGACGAAGGCGTGTAAATAGCTGGAGAAGCCACCGGTGAGGCGCGTGTGCGATGAAAAGGCCTCAAACACTGTAGATCTAACCCCAAACTTCAGACACACCCACAGCCACATGCACTGGAACAGCTCGTGGCGGCCACTTGTAGCTGTGCCGACAGCAGAGAAGAACCAGAACAAGACGGAAAGGCCCCCGGTCAGGCACGTGCATGGAGAAGAGAACCCAAATGCCATAGATCTACAACCCAAGGTGCAAAAGAGCCAAAATAGCCACTTTACACCAGTGTGGCAGCCACCCACTGAAGCAGTGATGACGGTAAATCAGGCTGGCGAGGGAAGCGGAAGAGGATCTACCCCCAACTACTGTAGATCTGCTCCCAAGAAGAAAAACCCAAAACAAAAAAACCAAAAAGAAGAAAGAACACTAAAGGATGTAGATAGGAAGGGGACCGGAGGTGGGAAGAGGGAGGGAGGACCTTCCTCCCTCCTCGCTAGGCTTACTCAGAAGAGGGGACCAAGGATTTTTTTTGTTGAGAGGGAGACGAGAGAGAGAGAGAGAGAGAGAGAGAGTTACAACTGAATTCATTCACATCTGTTGCTTGATACATCTTCTATTTTACCGTTATTTTTCAATGAACTTGACTATTTGAACCTAACCTAAGTCTTGCTCTTATTTTTACTATTTTATGAATGCATAATAACCTGATTATAAAATATGTTTGGTTATTTTTATTTATTTTATTTTATTTTTCTTTTTTGCAGATTCTGAAGATGAAGATGAGCATGAAGATTGACCAAGAAACAAAATTTATCGTCCCTATGTCATGATCATTGCAAAGGTAATCTGGTAATTGGGAGAAGCCATTTTGATGCTCCATGCAAGAAACCAAATGACTTTAGTGTTTTCACAAAGAACTAGTCCACAGATGTGGTTTGAATTCGAGTCACCATTATTATCAATAAATTTTTTAATGAAGTCGCTTTTCAAATATCTGAAGTGATCCGTATTTTGAGCACGTGATTCTAAAAACAAATTGATGCATAAAGTGCGGCAAGAAACATCTGTTCTTAAAATGCTTATGCAAAACACAATGGGAGAATTTTACTTGGGTGGGAGGTCAAAATACTTACTGCAGATGCTCTTTTTTTCTTTTCTTTTTGTTTTTTGTTTTTTTTGTTTTTTTTTTTTTGTTTTGAACTTCTTTTTTGGGGCGGGGGGAAGTGGGGTTGTTTGAGCGTGTCTTGTTGTACATGCATTATCTGTGGTCCCCTTCTTACTTCTGTTGAGAGAGATTCTTTCCTGCCGTTTCTCATGCAGATGAGAATGGTGTAACGTCTACATCTGATATGTTCTTTCTGCTAAATTGAGAAACTTGTTGCTGGAGAACTCCCTTAAAATTGAAAGGGTTGTATATCAATATGAAATCAGATATGGAAGCAGGTTTTAGAGGGTAGCAATTGGTGACAAGTTTCATTTTATCTTAGATTTTGACCTATGCAAGTTGCCACCTTAAGTTCAAGTTCGCTGGCTGGGAAATGATTTATTGTACGGAAGTTAACAGCTGCTTGAAAGTTTCATAGATGTACTGAAAGACTTGATCCTGCCGAGTTGAGAAATTCTAGTTTGCCTTTGATCATTTTCATGAATCTTGTGACTTTTTCTCTTTTACCTTACTGTAGTCTGATGTGTCCATAGGCAAGTAAATATTTTACTGATGAGTTGGCTTGGTTGGTGTAAGCCGACATCAAGTTTCTTCAATATTGTGTTTCATGCATATTAATGAAGAAAACACTTTCTTTTTGTGAGTTTGCATTTTGGCTAATTGCTTGGTGGCAATTTACAGGAAATGCTCTTATTTTGTATCAATTCTGTTTTTTAAAGAACTTTAATTCATTTGATCACTTTTGTATGGAGGGTTTTTAGTGGCCAGGGGATTTGAACCTTTTTATTGCATTTCTATATAGTTGATATACTCATTAAAAATAATGTATAAGGAAGTTATTGTAAGAGCACTAGCGCAGTAGACATCCAATAGCTCATTCTCTTATCTATATATAGAGAAAATCTAAAAAAAAAATAAAATCACACAAACCTACTTGCAGCAGACACCCTATGCATTCCTAAACCATTGGTTAGCATTGTAGCTACCCAATAACTTAAGAGTTCATTTGGGATTGCGATTTGATAGATAAAAAGTGCAATTTTAAATTAAATCACAGAAAAATGAACAGGTTAGGAATTGCGTTTTTTAAAAATTGTGATTTGAAAACGTAGAAAATTGGCTTTTTAAATTGCAGATAAGGGGGTGTCTTTTTTTTTAAAAAAATGCAGAATTTTAAAGGTTAACCTGCGATTTTAAAAGTCAAATTGTAATTTTGTCAAACGCTTAACTGCAGTTTTAAAAAATTACACAATTTTTAAATCGCACTTTTTTAAATCACAAAACCAAACGAATTTTTATTATATTCATATATAAAAAAAAATGATTTTAAATTTTTAAGGAAAAAAACTTGTACTCTCTCTCTCTCTCTCTAAAATATCTTAAATCCTCTACAACCTTCCGTGGAAAACTCCATGGGTGTGCTTCCCTCCCCATCATCTATCTCCCTTCCATACCTCTCCCATCCACCTTTTCACATAACCATCCATACAACCATCATCTCCAAATATCTTTCTCTCCGTTCTCTCATCCATGTTACTTACTGTTTTGGGCATTGGAGATACGCCATAAACTCCATCTACCCATCTATGTTTCTGGCATTTTTCTTACTCTTTCCGCCACCATATCGGATGTCAGCAATTCCATCTGCTCCTGGCCGAGAAACAACCAGTATCTTGAAGTTCTTAGATTTGATGTTTTTCAACTTAGATCTACTAACTTCAGGAGGCTTCACCACAATACGCTCCACTCCATCGGATTCTCGACTGTCTCCTCTTCAATCCACCATCAGCCACTTAGTTGTCTGGTTCCAACTCGTCGGAGCGTGCACTCCACGCGCTAGATCCAGATGACTTTCGAGCAGATTTCCACCTTCAACGACCTTGTCCACGGGTCTACAACAGTGGTTTCTCTAGAGCTTTTGATCTGTTATTAGTTGTGCCTGCTTTTCTCTACCCCTTGCATAGGGGTTGTTACTCCCTTTACCGAATCAGTGCCCACCCAATCCTTTCATCAGGGTTGTTTTGAACAGAGTTGAAGGCCTTTGCACGAGTCATGCCCCTGTTCTTCACTAGTTTGGTCCTTAGTTGACTTGTTTGGACAAATCCTTGGCTTTGTCCAAGGTTGATTGGGCCGGGACATTTTTAGTTCTTCTGGAATTGGAAAAACACCCATTCCCTCCTTCTTGTGATAGGCACAACTGTATTAGATTTGGGTTTTTTGTTGGGGTAACCCACCCATCTGTTTTATTGCTTGTAACCTGCTCTTGATGAATGAAAGTGGTATTTACAAAAATAATAAAAAATAAAAAATAAATTGTACTTTCTCCTCTCTCCTCTCCCGCCGATTAGTTCTTCACTTTCCCTAAAATGCTCATCGACCTCACTTTAACTCATTTCTTACTAAATTTTCGCAGCATCTAACACTTTTTTTTTTTTTTTTTTTTTTTTTTCAGGTTAATTCAGTTTTTTCTCATTTGAGTGATTGCCATTTTTACCATATCAACATGTTTCTAGGCCTAATTTGAGTCAATTTCCCATAAGCTCAAGATCCCCTTTTTTGCTAAGATGGAAGAACCAAGTGTTGTTCAACAAAACAGTAATCTCAATTCCTCGAGAAACATTCCTCAAATCTCTCTCACGTTCATCATCGTCTTCTAGACATTGGATGCCATGCTACTATTGTTGATGATAGCCCTCGGTTGGTTGCTGGGAAATCAAAAATCAGTAGGTTACTTAAACTTTTCCACAATTTAAGGATTTAAATCATTTTTCACTTTCTTATTTAAATGCACTCTACAATAGATTCATTTATCATTTCCCTATATCATTTAAATATTCTTTAAATTAATATTCAATTTACCCCCATGTAGTTGTCAGAGATTTGCAATTCACCTACCAATGTTTCAATTTCGTTAATTGCAACCCATAAAGTTTAAAAGATTTTCAATGTACCCTATTTTGTCTATTGGTGCCGTCTCAAGTGACGGAAGTCAATCCACGTGCGCAGCACATGACTTCTAGTGAGAAAAGCGGACGAAAATACTCTTAAAAATGAGCCTTTCATTTCTGAAATCTTTTCAACACCATGCGCGTGCCTTTAATGTATATGCTGGTTCGAATTTTGGGAGAGAATAAGAGAGGAGAGAAGAGAAACGAAGAAGAGGATTTCCGAGAAAAGGCTAGGATTTCACTGAGAGCTAGTTGAAGGAGATGATGGATTCCTCAACGTAGGACTCAGCCACTGACTCGACACCCAACTCCACTGAGCACTCGAAGGAGAGGATGGATGCAACCTCGGAGTCCACGCAGAGTGTTGCTATGTTTTCATGGCAACAGTATGCTATTGCGAGCAGCCGATGATTGTGAAAATGTCACACACGTTAAAAAAATTTAGAAGAAGGTTTCTAGGGTGTGAAAATTGGAAGGCAAGTACTCCTTATTTTATTCAATTTTAGGGTTTCATTTTTAATTTGGGGATTAAAATTTTTTTAGGGTTTCTTCTCTGTTTTAGGGTTACTTATGATCATCTATAAATGACATTTTGTTTGCAGATGGCACAAAAGCAGAAAATTAGAATTAAACTTAGATCATACTGGGTTCTGTTAATAGAGGATTCCTGCAAGTAGATAATAAAAACAACACTAGCATTGCCATTTACATTTAAATTGCAAAAAACAAAATAAGGAGTAATAATTGGCCATCATCAATTTAGATTACTTTGTTATGTGTTTTGTAGAATAATAGAGATTGTAGTTTCTTTGAGTGGGTTGATCCCAAAATGTGTGAATATGGTCAGAGGGTTGTCGGTTGATTGAGTGTGTGGCACGAAAGTTTGGTAGCATAAGGTAAACGATGTGAAACCATGGTTGAAGTAGAAGTTGGGAAGGTGAAGGCAGAATTGAAAAAACAACTTGAGAAGATGTAGTCTGAAATTAACAATGAGACAAAGTCAGAAATCGCAAAGTATCGTAAAAAATCGAGATTTGGGTGATCGAATTCAAAGCAATGAAGAAGAATTACCATACAATGCTTGTGTGTTCATGGATTTTGTTTGCACTGTTTTTTTTTTTTTTTTTTTTTTTTTTTTTTTTCCAGATATGCAACAAAAAACCAGGAGGACAGTAGAATTCATCATATGAGGTTGCCCTGAGTTGTGATTGTGAGTGGACACGTTTTTTCGACATTTTTTTTTGACATGTTTGTAGGACATGCCTTTCATTGGACATGTTTGTTCGACATGCTTTTTGTTGGACATGTTTGTAGGACATGCCTTTTGTAGGACATTTATTGTACTTATTTGGTGGTTGAAATAGAAGTTGGTGATTTGTAAGCAAATTATTGTATGTATTAAGTTGTTTTGTTTGTGTAAAATTCTGGTTTCTAGATTTATAGTCGTGTTTGAAGCTTGAATGTGTTGTTGTGGTAAGTTTTGGAACAAGTTTTGTTTGAAGCTCGAACGTGTTGTTATGGTTTCTTTGGGGTCAATTCAAAAAGACTTCAGGACAATACAATGGGAAACACCATGCACATAATACTGGACATTATTTCCAGCTTATATTTAGGTTAACTGAATTCCTACAAAACCATCCTCACTATCAAAACCTGTCATAGGAGCATTGGTTATTAACCATACATACACATAGCAAAACCTATCAAAGGAACATTAGTTTTTAACTGTAGTGCATGTGACTTGTATTTCACAAGTCTTTTACTGTGGGCCCCACGATTGTTGACTTATTTTTCTCCTTTGTACACACATTTGTCTTGGGTTGAAAAGCTTCTTCTAGAAGCTTGGTGGAAAGAAGCTTCTCGTGGAAGCTTTTGAAGAATAAAGGCGTAAGCCTTTTGTTGAAAATAGTAGCTTCGGTCCTTTTCTTAGTAGTGTGGGAAGAGAGCTTTAGAAGACAAGAAGAAGAGGAGTCTTGGCTAGAAGTGTTTCGGCAGCAACTTTATGAGAGAGATAAGTCCCTTTTTTGTCTCACTTGTATTTCTCATGTGTGTTAAGAGATAAGGGAACTAAGAAGGGTTTTCTCTTTTGTATGTAGTTCTCTTTTGTTGTGTGAAGGTGGGATAAGGGTGTATTGGGGCTTTTGGGTTTGAGTGGTTGTTCTTTATATTGCAGTTTGTACTCCATCCTTTTGATAGTAGATTTCTCTTGGATCGTCTCCGCTAGTGGATGTAGGCTTGTTAAACCGAACCACTTAAATCTTTGTGTCTTTTAAGTTTGTGTTGTTATTTTGCTATTTTGCTTCTTTGGTGATCCTGGAATATTAGTCTATTACAACAAGTTGGTATCAGAGCTTGGATCTTTATTTTGCGAGATGGCTAATGCAGAATTTGATGTAGAAAAATTTGATGGTCAGAATAGTTTCAGTCTTTGGCGCCTCAAGATGCGGGCTTTGTTACGGTAACAAGGCTTGGCAAAGATTTTGGATGGCGAGGTGCCATCAACATCATCAACGGAGGAAATGAAGGAACTTGAAGAAAAAGCCCACATGCAGTGCAATTTTGTTGTCTCTTTCAGATAGAGTTTTGAGAGAAGTTGCTGATGAAGAAACTGTTGCTAGACTTTGGAAAAAGCTAGAGAGCTTGTACATGAGGAAATCTCTCACTAACCGGTTGTATTTGAAGCAACGGTTATATACCCTCAAGATAAAGGAAGGTATGCCTCTTTGTGATCATCTAGATAACTTTAATCAAATTATTTTGGATCTGAAAAATATTGATATTAATTAAAGTAGATGATGAGGATGAAGCCTTGATTTTGTTGGGTTCACCATCGGATGTTTTTGATAATTTTGTTAATTCAATGTTGTACGGTAGAGATACCATCTCCTTAGCTGATGTTAAATCGGTTGACCACATAGCAAGCGGTATTGATCGCCACAACCCAAGTCTCTAGACAACCCGGCATTTGAAAGCATGCAACGTGCCCTCTCCAAAAGAGTCTTGTTCATCCGCTCAGTAACCCCATTCTGCTGTGGAGTATAACTAACTGCTCGATGTCTAGCAAGGGTTGCTCTATGATGAGTGCCAAAAAGTGTATATTTGGACCCCTTAATTTACATTAGTTAAACCTTTAGCTTTGTTATTTTTTGATATTTTTGGTTAGTTTTTG
Organism: Alnus glutinosa; assembly: GCF_958979055.1. Classification (NCBI taxonomy): domain Eukaryota; kingdom Viridiplantae; phylum Streptophyta; class Magnoliopsida; order Fagales; family Betulaceae; genus Alnus; species Alnus glutinosa. The sequence goes on along the minus strand of NC_084895.1, from coordinate 14,686,750 downwards.
TGTATTAGTATTTTGCAGGTCATTGAGAAAAAAAAAATAGTGACTTTTAAGTAAAATTGCAAAGACGCGGAAAAATTGTCTCAATTTGGCCCACTTTCAAATTTGAAGAGAAAATGCATATATATAGAAAGGACAAAAGGTGAAGGTTTTTTTTTAGAGATATTAAAATCTAGGTGGAGAGCTTCTTTAGAGATATTGGTAGCAAGTCAGTAAATGCATGGGCAGCACCAAATATCTTTGACCAAACATACAATTCTCTCAATCCTGTGAATGTGCAAGACTTGCAATGAGAAAAGAAATTGAGGCATGCGCCGTGGGGCACTTAATGCAATATTAAGGCAAGTCATGTGGCACCTTTTGAAGAGCAGATTTTTGAGTTTCTTTTTTGACTCTTTCCATAATTCATGGCACCAAAACAGCATGAGACATTGCGCGAGGGGGACCAACACGAGACCTAGCTGGTTCTTCCCAAAAATAACGGACAGCAAGCATGAATGAAAAAGAAGACCGGCTTCTAGCTCTTTTACGTGAAGACATATCAGGCGGCCAGGATTGAATATGTCTCTCTCCAGTTTTGAGAAGGATCGGACATGCACGTGATCCTCTTTAAGTATGCAACACTAGAATTTCCTTAAAAGCCAATTCTGTCCAAGAGCAGCACCATAAAGACAGGGATTTTATTTCCTTTAACGAAGAGACACGAATTAAATGCAAGGCTCTTCCTTTCCAATTGCTAAGACACGATTTCCCATGATAGTCAACATGATTTTCTCCAAGGAGAGACCTAAAGCAGCGTAAATATCCAAGAAAAGGACATAGTTGGACAAAAAGGAATTAAAGGGGCAGCACCGTCACTTGCTTTCTTTTGGAGGTGCCAAATAAAACTCCTAAGACTTGGTACTATATATACGTTTGTTTTGCCTTTGTAAAAGGTGTGTGGGGGTGCAGCCCTGCCGTTGAAGAACTATTGCACTAAGTTTCTATTTTCTTGCATTTTTTTGTAAGTGTTTAATTTTAATGCTTTTAATTTAAGGTTTTAGATTTTAATTATTATTATTATTATTTTTTAATCATGTGTAGCTAAAGTTTTCATTCAGGTTGATGATGAAACCTCACCATTGAAGAGCAACAATGTTTTCATGCTAGTTTATGCGATTTGATTTTATGTTTATTTTTTTTTATTTCTAATTATTCTACTTCTATTCGATTTTTGAGATGATTTTTGGGTATCTCTTGTAATTTCCGGATACAAGTGATGATTTGAGGTTGTCTCATTTAATTGATTGCTTGGGTTTAATTTATCAAAATGTTGGGTATTCAGCGTGTTTCGTTCTACAAATACATTTGATGATTTGGTTAAAACCGGATATCTTTTGTGATTTGTGCAAAGAATGGATTCATTGAGTGATTTAATTAATTTTTGAAGCAAAGTAGAGCATACCTAAGATTTGTATGGTGAGAACTTCAAATCGGTGTAGATGAGCATAAGAATACGTTGCTATGATTTGGTGGTTGTGGATTCTTGAACCTTAGAACCTTATCTTTTGTTTTCTTGAGTTTATGTTTTTATTTTGTTAAAAATCTCTAAATTTGGAACTAGGTTAAAATAGGATTAGTTTAAATATAAATTAATTTTTGCAACGTAATTCCTTGTGGCATCGACCTCGCACTTGCAAAACGCTATATTGCAAACGATTCGTACACTTGCCAGTACATTAAAATTTAAACAATAAGTTTTTGGTGCCGTTGCCGGGAAATTGTTTTGTTTGTGGAAATTGATTTTTTGTTTGAATTGATTTTATTTTTCTACTAATTAAGGTAGATTTGTGTTTCATATATCTGTTGTTTTGTTTCTGTTTTGTGTTCTAAAAAAAAAAATTGCAATTTCTTTTTGGTTCATTTTGTTAATATATTGTTTTTGTTTGTTTCTTGTTCTTTTAGTTTATTTTACTTTTCTTAAAAAAAAAAAAAAAAAAAGAACTTGGTTCTTTTTTTTTTTTTTTTTTTTTTTTTTGTTGCATGTTATAGGGTGTAATTGAAGCATAGATTTTTCTTTTGATGATTTTTCTGTACAACCTGCTTCACCTAGTGGTAGGACATCCACTCCAACCAACTACCCTTATAGTTTCAACCCACATGAACCATGTTCATATTGCTCAGATCTTTATCATAGTACTAGTAATTGTCCATCATGGGGGAAATTATGCAATTTTTCTCGTGAGCAAATGAACACTAATTTCTCCAGCCCGGGGTTTGATTCAAATTCTAATTTTTACAACTCTGATTGGAGCAACCATTCTAATTTCTCGTGGCAAGCTCAAGCCATGGGAAATTATGCTCCCCAATACAATGAACTGCACTATCCTGAATATCTGCAGTTCGATACCCAATCTTCTCATCCCTCATCCTTCATCCTTCATCCTTCAATCAATCGGCACCACAGTCATCATTGGAAGATACTCTCAAGGCCTTCATGCATCTCACAGGTCAAGCTATTAGTGACATGAAGAATGCTACTGTGAAAAATACTCAGGCGATTGCTAGGATAGAAGGACAGATAGAATATTTGGTTGCTGAAGTCATTAGAATAGAGGAAGAAGAGCTTCAGGGTCAATTGATGGCTGGCAGGCACTACATGATTGATGAGGATGATTACAAAAATCCTCATTATGAGTATGTCCAAACCACCAGCACACTTGGGAGTGAAGGAGTTTTTAAGGAAATTGTTAACAAGCCAAGTCTGAAAGGTCCTTTTGGAGAGAGTTGTGATTAATTCGAATTCAACCTTGACTTGGTACCTGAGCAAGATGAGGCCTTATTGGATTCCAGTCCTGAGATATGACCTGAGAATGGGGAAACCACTAAGATATCATTCCCCACCACATCTTCTTCAGCAGCTGAGGAGGAAGAGAAAGGAAAGCACTTGGAATTTGTTGAGCACCTGGAGCACACAGTGCTCCCGTCAAATTCAAATTCATCCAACGACAAGGAAACGAGTATTGAAGCTCATTCCTTCATCACAATCCCTCTTGAGACACTTCATGAGCCCCAAGCTTCAATTCTTCAATGTCTCAAAAAGCCATCTACTGCTAAAAGCCTCAAGGATCAATGCACACAAGGTCACAAATCTAGGAACCATCATCCTACGAAGATCCTTCGAAGCAAGCAAGTTGGCTACATAAGAAAGCGACCCATTCTACCAGGGGGATATCAAATGTTAAATAAGAAAGGGTGGAAGGGATTGGTTGGACATCCACACGATCAGGGAAGGCGTTGTAAATTTTCTTTTCCATTTTACTTTTAGCACATTTAATTTCTTTCATTTTTCATTTAATTTCTTGTTATTTTATTTTTGTTTCTGACAGCAATTAACCTTTGATGTTTGCTTCTATGAGAAAATGTTGTTGTTAGTTTTGTTGACAGGTGTTTGGTGTTTAAGTTTGGGGGACTCCCTAGCCTTCTTCACACCTCGAATTCTCCTTCCCTTCTGGTAATGTATTTCTGCATTATACATTGAGGACAAAGTGTAATTCAAGTTTGGGGGTATGGAAAAACACTCTGTCTGTTTATTTGTTTGGTTATTTTTAGTTGTCTTTTTGTTCTTAAAATGTTGAAAAAAAAAAATTGTTGTTGTCAAGTTTGAGTCAAACCGTAACTATGATTTGCATTTCATTGGCTTGTGTAAAGTTTTGAACACATCATGTCATTAGGAATCTGAGTCTTTTGACTTATTTTTGGGCTAGTGAGACTTCACTTGTTTGAGTTGAATTATCACAAGCACATTAGCATGTAATCTGTGGGGTATGAATTTGTGCTTAATCTTGTGTATTTTGAGAGTTGTTGGATGACCTATTGATAAATAACCTTGGCTTGGCTTGTAAGATATATATATATATATAAAAATAAAAATAAAAAAAGAAAAAGAAAAAGAAAAGAATAAGATCATTTTGAGTTTTTCACTAAGTAACCGGGACTCTTGCCTCACTAAGCATTGAGTGTTTGCGTCAAAATGTGAGAATTTCAATTTGGTTGATTGTATGGTTAGTTTGGCTTCATAGCCTTTTTGACTTGAGTAATTAAGTCCTTAGGGATGTTTATACATCTAGTGCCCTAAGACCATTTGGTTTGGGAGCCACTGGCCCAACACTTGTTACATGGGTTAATTAGAAAGCTTAAAGGAGCCGAACATTGCACAGCCTACACAAAAAAAAACAAAAAACAAATATATATATATATATATATATATATATAAAGTAATTTGCAAAACTGGAATTGGTTGTTTCATTTGATAGGGATTCCAATGATTTTTGAGGTACTTATCTTGAGATTAAAATGAAACCTCATGATTGCATGTTAATTTTACTCTACACTTTTGAGAAATTGTGATGTCTTAATTGTCCATTTATGAGTGATTTGATGTTGGATCCCCTGTTGATGTTGATGATGGGGTTTATCTTTTTAAGCTTGCTATTAACGTATGAACCATGGTTTGCGTAAAAACTCTTTCTTGTTGACAACATAGTGTTTCAATGTTTGTGGGTATCATCTCTGGCAAACTCTCACGAGATTTCACTCGTCCACTAGGGGGTCCTAAGGGTTTAAAAGGCTTGTTGCATACGCTAAATGCAATTGTCTCTCCCACGAAAGAGGATTTATGTTTCATGCTTTGATTTTGTTTTTCATTTTGTTTTGCCAAGGGACTAGCAAATATAAGTTTGGGGGTATTTGATGAGTGCCAAAAAGTGTATATTTGGACTCTTTAATTTACATTAGTTAAACCTTTAGCTTTGTTATTTTCTGATTTTTTGGTTAGTTTTTGTGTATTAGTGTTTTGCAGGTCATTGAGAAAAAAATAATGATTTTTAAGTAAAATTGCAAAGAAGCGGAAAAATCGTCTCAGTTTGGCCCACTTTCAAATTTGGAGAGAAAATGCATATATATATATAGAAAAGACAAAAGGTGAAGGTTTTTTTTTTGGAGATATTAAAATCTAGGTGGAGAGCTTCTTTAGAGATATTGGCAGCAAGTCAATAAATGCATGGGCAGCACCAAATATCTTTGACCAAACATACAATTCTCTCCATCACGTGAATGTGCAAGACCTGCAATGAGAAAAGAAATTGAGGCATGCACCGTGGAGCACTTGATGCAGTACTAAGACAAGTCATGTGGCACCTTTTGAAGAGCAGATTTTTGAGTTTCTTTTTTGACTCTTTCCATAATTCACGACACCAAAACAGCTGAGACACTGCGCAAGGGGGGCCAAAAGAAACACGAGAACTCGCTGGTTCTTCCCAAAAATGGCGGACAGCAAGCATGAATGAAAAAGAAGACCGCCTTCTAGCTCTTTTACGTGAAGACATGTCAGGGGGCTAGGATTGAATACGTCTCTCTCCAGTTTTGAGAAGGACCGGACATGCACGTGACCCTCTTTGAGTCTGTAGCACTGGAATTTCCTTAAAAGCCAATTCTGTCCAAGAGCACCATAAAGACAAGGATTTTATTTCCTTTAACAAAGAGACACGAATTAAATGCAAGGCTCTTCCTTTCCATGCTAAGACACGATTTTCCATGATAGTCAGCATGATTTTCTCTAAGGAGAGACCTAGAGCTGCGTAAATCTCCTAGAAAAGGACACAGTTGGACAAAAAGGAAAGGGGCAGCACCGTCACTTGCTTTCTTTTGGAGGTGCCAAATAAAACTCCTAAGACTTGGCACTATATATACGTTTGTTTTGCCTTTGTAAAAGGTGTGTGGGGGTTACAGCCCTACCGTTGAAGAACCATTGCACCAAGTTTTCATTTTCTTGCATTTTATTATAAGTGTTTAATTTTAATGCTTTTAATTCAAGGTTTTAGATTTTAAGTTTTTTATTTTATTTTATTTTTTTTTTATTTTTTTTTAATCATGTGTAGGTAAACTTTTCACTAAGGTTGAGGATGAAACCTCACCATTGAAGAGCAACAATGTTTTCATGCTAGTTTATGCGATTTGATTTTATGTTTATTTTTTTATTTCTAATTATTCTACTTCTATTTAATTTTTGAGATGATTTTTGGGTATCTCTTGTAATTTCCGGATACAAGTGATGATTTTAGGTTGTCTCATTTAATTGATTGTTTGGGTTTAATTTATCAAAACGTTGGGTATTCAGCGTGTTTCGTTCTACGGATACATTTGATGATTTGGTTAAAACCGGATATCTTTTGTGATTTGTGCAAAGAATAGATTCATTGAATGATTTAATTAATTTTTGAAGCAAAGTAGAGCATACCTAAGATTTGTATGGTGAGAACTTCAAATCGGTGTAGATGAGCATGAGAATATGTTGCTATAATTTGATGGTTGTGGATTCTTGAACCTTAGAACCTTATCTTTTGTTTTCTTGAGTTTATATTTTTATTTTGTTAAAAATCTCTAAATTTGGAACTAGGTTAAAATAGGATTAGTTTAAATATAAATTAATTTTTGCAACGCAATTCCCTGTGGGATCGACCTCGCACTTGCAAAACTCCATATTGCAAACGATTTGTGCACTTGCGAGTACATTAAAATTTAAACAACACTGTATTTGATTTGGAGCTCGAACAAACTAGTATTAGAGTGGAATTTATTAAATTCATGAGAGAACCAAGCACATTGATGTCAGATATCATTTTCTTCGGGAGGTTGTGACACAAGGTGACATCACAGTGAAGAAAATCGGTACAACAGAAAATCCAACAAACATGTTGACTAAGCAGTCCCAGTTCTCAAGTTTAAGCATTGTTTGGACTTGATTGGTGTTTGTAACTTGTAATTACCCTTTCGGGTGTTGGAGGAGACTTCATGAGGAGATTTGTGTGGAGGACTTGATAAAATTCTAGTCAAGGTGGAGATTTGTAGTGCATGTGACTTGTATTTCACAAGTCTTTTACTGTGGGCCCCATGGTTGTTGACTTATTTTTCCTTTGCACACACGTTTGTCTTGGGTTGAAAAGCTTCTTCAAGAAGCTAGCTTCTAGCTTCTTTTAGAAGCTTGGTGGAAAGAAGCTTCTCATGGAAGCTTTTGAAGAATAAAGGCATAAGCCTTTTGTTAAAAACAGTAGCTTTGGTCCTTTTCTTAGTAATGCGGGAAAAGAGCTTTAGAAGACAAGAAGAAGAGGAGTCTACGCCAGTAGTGTTTCGGCAGCAACTTTGTGAGAGAGATAAGTCTCCTTTTTGTCTCACTTGTATTTCTCATGTGTGTTAAGAGATAAAGGAACTAAGAAGGGTTTTCTCTTTTGTATGTAGTTCTCTTTTGTTGTGTGAAGGAGCGATAAGGGCGTATTAGGGCTTTTGAGTTTGAGTGGTTGCTCTTTGTACTCCATCCTTTTGATAGTGGATTTCTCCTAGATTGTCTCCACCAGTGGATATAGGCTTGTTAAGCAGAACCACTTAAATCTTGGTGTCTCTTGAGTTTATGTTGTTATTTTGCTATTCTGCTTCTTTGGTGATCCTGGAATATTAGTCTGTCACAACATTAACCATGCATACACGTAGCAAAATCTACCATACATTCCAAAGGAAGAATACATACATTACGGCCATACATACATTTTCTGTCAAAGGAAGAATTAAAATACACAACAAAACCTACCATACATTCAAATATCCATATCAACTATTGGATCAACAACCAAATTATGCACATGTGCATTGAATATATGCAGACCAACTGTCTATCAACTACACAACAAAAAACATTCAAAGTATTGTCTATCAAAAACACAACCAGATTCTGCACATGTGCCTAATACAACCATATCAACTGCATATTAACTATCTATCAACTACACAACAAAAAACATTCAAAGGACTATCTATCAAACTAACGCTTCCAATCTGGCTTCATTTTCCTCATTTTTGCTTCAACAATTTCAATTGTCTTTTCAGCAGATGCAACCACACGTTTTCCCTTCATTTTGGCTGTCGCATGAGATGCTGCCCCACTAGTTCCAACATCTCTGTTCAGACTTGGACCACCTCTGGTTGCAGGGCCACATCTGGTTGAATCCCTTTCAGTTAGATCAATGTGTATAGGGGGAATGGGTTTGGTTTGACCACTCTAAAAAATAGCTGCGACCCTTTGTGATCGTCGTCTCCTTGATGCAAGTACTGGCTTGGTTATCTTTGGCACTTGTGCCACTCTGCCCCATCTCTGAGGTGGGAGACTCCTTGCAGCAAGTATAGGACATGGTGTGAGTCCACTTGATCCAATGGGCTGATTTGTCTTTGTACCCTTATTCCAATAACAAAACACAGTAGCACTCACATAAGAATAATACAAAGAAAACAAATCAAAAAAAAAAAAGAAAAAAAAGAAAGAAAAATTATGAGATAGTACCTTTTGAGTGGCCCTATGTTTGGATTTGGTCAGTGTAGGAGTCCTGGAATCAATACTTTGTGTCTGACTTGCTGGAGGTGGGGTAGGCAATGCAACACTTACTTGACTCCTATTCATTGGACATGCCCTTTTATTGTGCCCTTTTCCTTTATAGTTGGAGCATTTTATCCTTACTCCAAATTTCCCTATTCTATTTTTATTTACGGATCTCTACTTTCATCAATTCCCTTTTCTTAACTTCTTTGGTCTACCCGGGGCCGCTCTTGCTACTGGGGGTTCCAACATGTCATGATTGGTTGTTATCCATTGATTCTCAATGGGCATTGGTTATATAATTGGCTCGTTGCTTTCTTGTACATCTCCACAGAATAGTACTCATCCACATAATCCTCTGCATTCTTGCAACTATGTCGTATAGGAGTACATGTATGCACACAAGGGATTCCAGTCATTTCCCAGACCTTACAACCACAATTTTTTCTCCTCAAGTTCACCACGAATTGTCTGTCATCTAGACCAGTCACTTGAAACTTGTCATCACCAGCATATAGGGCAACACAATCCATTGATTCAAACACTATTGCCTCCAACTTTTTTGCAATTTTATGAGTTATCTTCCTAGTTGAATTTTGAATGCCCTCCCTCTTAGCTTGATATCTCCTTATAAGCTTTTTCCTTATCATCTCCAGCATGGTCAAGATAGACTTATCACGAGCCTTTATAATGTATGAGTTAAAACATTCACATATGTTTTTCTGCAAAAGGTCACACTATGCAATTGGATACATGTTATCATTGTCATCTCATCTAACTGCAGTTAGGAGTTGCCCCTTAAATGGCCTTTTAAGGAAGCACCCATCCACCCCTATCATATGCCTGCAAACTTCTAGAAAGCCCTTCTTCATGGCTGCTAGGAAACAATACAGTCTAACAAACCTTGGATTCACCTCAAGTACTGGTGTAAGGACCAAGAAAAATAAATGGGAAATTTAGTGTTAATAAATTATATTTATTTTATAGGATGAGACTAATAATAAATTATAAGTAGAGAAATTGCTATGATTGGAATAAAAATGAGTTTAAGATAAAATAATAGAATTAAAATAATAAAATACTACTAATAGGTCTTTAGAAAATAATAATAAATAATAATAACAGGTCATAGTTGAATAAATAATTAATTGCATTAATAAAATGTAATTTGAATAAATGTTGGGTTATATATTAATTATTAAAAGATAGGGTTTTAATATAGTAGGGTCCTGCAGTGATTTATAAAAGTTGAGGGCTTTAAAAACAAAGAAAATCCCCCCATACCATGTGTCAGCACCCGGTTTGCAGGGAGATGATAGCCTTATCTTCTTTCCCACACACACACACGTGGCACTCCCTCTCTCCCCCTCTCTCTGTCTTCTATTTCTTCTTTCTAACTTTTCCCTCTCGGTTGCACCTCACTTGACTTCCCTCTCCATTTCATATCGTCTTCCCATCACACACCACAGAGAAGCTGTGAGAGAGTTCCGGTCATGAGTCAAAGAAGAGAAAAGTTGGGTGTCTTTGGCCATGGGGTGTTTATGAGGTAAAAATCCCTAACCCTTTCTTTGTATTTTGGGATTACCCATTGCCTAGATTGCCCAAAAATCACATGATATTTTTAGAGCTTTGTTTGGGTTGGAATTCTAGGTTTCTCTCTTATTTTAGATTATTTTGGGAGATGTTGTTGGAATTTTGGTTAGGTTTTTATGGGGGTTCGACGGAATGGTGGGTTTTCTATTATGGTTGTGTTGACTCCATGTGTTTGATTAGAAAATCCTTTAGGCTTTTGGTGGTTGGTCTTTATGGATGGCCAAATTGGGATCACGATAGTGTTAAAGGAAGTGTTTTTGAACGAGTGATCTAGAAGGGCTGATTAGGGTGTATTTTGGTTGAATTCGAAATTGGGAGTTGGATTTGTGATTGGTTGATTAACATGTTGCTGTTGGAATTTTGGTAGTGTTGGTTTGGTGTTCAATAAGCTAAAATGGATTGTTGGTAGTTTTGATGTTTGAATTCTGAAGGGTTTAGTTAATCTCTTGTTGTGGCCGATTGTATGTAAAGGAGGGATTTTTCTTGTATTTTCATGAATGGCCATGGATATTGAAGGTTTGCTTGTGGGTGATTCTTGACCCTATTGGTTGGAAATATTACTAACTGCTAATTCGCAAAAGTATGGTGTTAGTATTTTGGCCTCATTCTGTTTGGACAAAATCACTTATGTCTAAAAGATGCTGTAAACAGGGATTCCACTTATCAGAGCATTTTCAGAAGACTCTACATTGCGAAAAAGATAGAAGAATTCAAGTTCCCTGTCAGCCGTCCGGACGATGTGTCATCCCGTCCGGACTCCAGATAGATCAGCATCATTCGTCCGAACGAAGTGTTTGTTCCGTCCGGACCCCGCCCCTGTATCGAGAAGGTTCTACCCAGCTTGCATCCGTCCGGACGTTTCAACAGCACGTCCGGACGTCTCTCAGTACTAGATCAGTTTCAGATTTCTTTCCAAGTTCCAAGAAAGGGAAGATCAATTAACCGTCCAGACGATTTGGTATCCCGTCCGGAAGCGTGTCTCCTTAAGGCAAGAATCGCAATTCAAATATCACCGCCCGGAAGTCAGTCAGCCTTGGTCTGGACGCGCGTGCAACTAATATGAAAATTGCCGATTCGACTTCAACAGTCCGAATGCCCGCCCCTCATGGTCCGGACACGCGCATTACAGATATGGAAATTGCGTGTTGAAGAATTGCCGTCCGGACGTTCATCCCCCATGGTCCGGACGCGCCAAGCCTTATATGGAAATTACTTGCAACGGACGTGCGACCGTCCGCACGATGTGCCATCCCGTCTGGACAAGGCTCTTAAACAGGAAAGATTTTCTCGCGAAATTTTCAGAAAATCTTGTAGCACAGTTGTTCGTCCGGACGGCCCATGTCCACCGTCCAGACGGCGCCCAGGTGTATTTTGCCTGATGCTCATTTGAGCCCCCAGCCTATAAATAGAGGCTCCTGGGCATTGAGAACTGCAAGAATTCGGTATTGAATTCCACAACTGCTCAGAGACGTGATATTTCCTCTGAAGCCCTTTCAAGTGTGCTGTTGCTGTGATACATCTGAAGTCTATCTTAGAGGTCGGCTCTAAAGTAAGGGATTCCATTGAAGACCCCTTCAGGTAGGAGACCTGGTTGGGAAGCGTTCGTGTTGGGTTACACGTCAGAGATCAAGATACGACCACTGTATCGGGTATATGTGAGTGTTACTGTCTTGTATCTAGCTTTGTCTTCTGAATAGTGGAATTCATAGGTTTGGCTGCCCCGGAGTGGTTTTTCTCTTGATTGAGTTTCCACTTCGTCAACAAAAATCTTTGTGTCTTTTACTTTCCGCTGTACTTATTTTTGTTGACACTTTACGCACACACTTGTCTTTTATTTAGAAGTCTATTTCAATTTTCATATGGTTATGTTGATTTTCTTGGTTGTTGTAATACCCACCATTTTGGTAACTAATTATACAGTTGGGTGACCATTTGGTAGGAAGTTGATTGAAGTATGGTTTATGTTGATTTTAAAGAGGGTGGCGACTGTGATGACTAATGTGAGGAATCATAGTTCGCTTTGGTGTTTGATTTCAAGTGAAGGGAATTAAGTTGAGTTGTTTGTATAGATGGCCAAATGTGAATAGATGGTAAGTTGGGGTTTATTGTATTAGTAGAATCGAGTGAGACAAGGGTTATAGAAAGATATATAGATTTTTATATTGATGGACTAAATGAGAAATGAGAATCAAAGCAAAGGAGTAAAGAACATAAGATATGTAGTAAGTGAATAAGATGTTGCGTTATGTGTGCGTGTATATATATATACACACACATACATGTACATAAGTTAAATATATTTGTTACCTAAATTAGATAAATAACAAGCTATAAGGTTAACAATAACCATAAGATATAGTAATAATAATTTTTTTTTTGATAGGTAAACAAATTGCATTAAAAAAGCGTAAAGGTGCCCCTAAGCATACATGGAGTATACAAAAAGGACACCAAAACAAAAGAAAAACAAAAAATAGAAGAAGAAGAAGAACACCCAAAAGACAGTAGAAAAGTTACATCAAACCCCCAACTTCTTGCCTCTAACCCTACTGGAACCCACACCCCTAGCATCGAAATTAATCGAGCATTCTAAATTCTTGACCTCTCTTTTCCCCTTTTTCCTTTTTATCTTCTTTTCCTTCTGAGAAGGGGAGTTAGAGTCATAGAGTTGATCCTCGGTCCAAGACAATAAGTCCAAAAAACCTTTCTCATCAGATCCCAAGAAAGAAACTCCCATCGTGCTAAAACAAGATCTAGCATCTTGCACAACCCTGGGGTAAACCACATCTCTTTCCTCCGGACCGGCCCCCTTTGAAGATTCCCCAACCTCAAAGACTCCAGACGACACAAATTGGGGACACCCATACACAGGGGAGAACGGCCTTGGCCACGGAGGAAACAAAACCCACTGAAAAGGAGGACAGGTAGCCGAAACCCCAAGAGGACCTCCAAACTTCTCAAACTGAGTACCCCAACCAAAAATCCTTACCAAGGCAAGGGCATCCAAATGCATCACTGCTTGCCGAAGGAGAGAACCTGAAGGAGTACCAGAAGCAACACTGCCTACCGAAGGACGCCCAAACTCTACATGCTCAGCACCGCCAGACGAGGCACCATGCTGACCAAACTGAAAGTCCTCAAAACCCGACCTTACCAAGATAGAGCCAGCAAAAGGAATTGCCTGCTGAAGGATGAGCCTTGAACCGGAAGAACATAAGTCGACAAAAGATCGCACCCTAGAAGGAAAATCACTCAGAAGCACCAAAGGAAGCAACACCAGCACCGGCATGGGGGGAAAAATAGCCTGCTTGACGGACTCGACCACAGGAAGGAGCTGCCGATCACTAAATCCACCCCCGAAAGGTGACAGACACAGATCCACCCCAAAATCTGCCACAGACGTCACCTCCTGCCGAAAAGCGCTCCCAAGGACCTCCGTTGGACGTAGAAGACTTCCCGGCCCAAATCGCCACCCCGAAAACGCACCAGAATTCAAAGACAGCTTATGACCCGAAATCGCGTCCAACTTGGCATTAGGCTTAATCACTTTAGCCCCAACCCGAATCCCTTTAAAAACAGACTTAACCCTCTTTAGCACCCAGCCCACTACAAAGCCCACCCTTCGTTTAAACCCAAACAAAGACTTAAGGCCTAACTGTTTCAAAAAACCACAAGCCCAAACCAGCGCCTTGGAGAAGCGACCCAGAATTTCAAAAAACTTCTCGAACACTCCAAACACACCATCCCCTTGTATCGAAATGTCTCCCTCAGCAGCTGAATCCCTGGACACGCCATCCGATCTACAGACACTACCTCGAGACCTAATTTGATCAACTACACAATGGTCCCTACCCGAGGGACCAACCGCTTGCTTCTCCAGAGCGGAGCAATCAATCACCTGACGGACCGCCTCCACCTCCATACCCAGCGGCTGCGTCCACTCCAACCCGCACCAGTCTGGCAAAGGCCAAGCACCAACAATCTTTGCCGCAACCCTAGTTCCTGAGTCCTAAGCCAGAATTCGACAACCCAAGGCAGAGATGGTTGCTGAAGAACTCACCACTTCCGCAAACGACGGACGTCCTGTACCTTTCCCTAGCTTAACTCCCGACGGAGAACCACCAGAGGGAGGCAGACTGCCAGAAGACGAAGACCCAACCGTGGTTCCCAGAAAATCCAAAATTTTGCTCAGCTCCCCAGAAACACGGCTCCACCCTCGCCTGTCCCGACCTTCAGGAAAGAGAATACCCTCTTTCCGGCCTCCGCCGTAAACAGCTACTTCCAAGAACTGCCCAGACCTGTTTTCACCTTTCCAAGTGATGGTCACCTTAGACCCCTCCCTAAAGGATTTTACGAAATCCTCCATCCCAGAATTACCCAAAACTTCTTCCACCCTTAACAGAACCCAAGCAGTGCAACTCAACCCGAAAACAGCAGAACCTGAAAACCCTTTCCTCTTTTCCTCCACCCAAAGCTCAGGAGACCCTGCTTCCACCGAGAATCGGAAGGACTTTGCCTCCACAAAGAACCGGTTCTCCATCAAGCCGAAACTGGCTCCCCTATAGGGAAAGCATCCCTACAACCGAACGTAAATAGCGAACCCACGAAATGTAATGTGAACGCAACGAAAAGACAGATTGCTAAGCGAGAATGACCCCTAGGGGGACGCGCCTGAACACGCCACCGCGAGGGAGAAAGTACTGTACATTTGGAGCCAGTGGCTAGCAATATCTAAGGCAAGCAATGACAAGAAGATCAAGCCAGGCCTGTATACTTGGGAAAGAATTACCAACAGACAGGCAATGCTAATCCTGGAACACAAGACATTTATCACCAAGTAATAATAATAAATAAACAAGATAAGATGTGAACTTATAACCAATGATTAACCTAACAGTAGCTAAGGGTACCTAGTTAGCTTTAGAAGTGGGTAATGCGATGTGTGAGCATACGAGTAGTGTATGTGTCATAGAATATGGGTTCATTGGCATAGTCTAACATCATAAATGTTTGCAGGCTCGTATCATGATTGGAAACTTCAACTCAATTCTTTGATGTATAGTCCAAAGTAACTAGAACATGAGGGAATGTTTGAGTCATGAGTCCTATGCAACAAAGGTGAGTATTCCACTCACTGAGAAATTTACTATGCTTTAAGTATTTTATAGAAATGAAATAATATGTGTTTTATTACTGAACCGACATTATGTTAATTATGTGTTTTGGATGATTTAAGTAGTTTCAATTATGTTGAGATATAGTAATGATGTTTATGAGAATTGTTGCATGAATGAAAAGTGTTATTTGAATAATTTGAAATGTTTGATTGCCTACTATTGTTAGGATTTAAATTACGCAAAGTTGTTTAAGAAATAACATGTTGATTGGTCTTACCATTTTATAAAGAATGCATTGTTTTCAAAGAGAAAGAATATAAAATTTCAACAGCAAGCATGAAGCATGTACATCGATCAAGATAGTAGTAAAACAAAGAAATAAAAGACTGAGGCAAGCCTCCAAATTGTGTAAAAGGATTAGTCTTTGGGGTGTGATTGCAAACTTTCACTACCTCGGGACAAGTCCCATTCAACAAAGAGAAAGGACTTATAAAGAGAAAATTGGGGCGACCCTCATATAGGTAAAAAGAAGAAAGACATAAAAGAGATAGAAAACTTAAGCATATATAACATTGTTTTATGAGTGTGATGTTTTCATAATATGTTAGTAGTTTTATACTAAACGTATTAGTATGCATATAAGTCTTAATGGGCAAGAGCATATGTATATTTCTATCAATTGAATTGCATTGATTTAAGGGCATTGAGCTTTAATATACTTATATTTTCACGCTATCAGATTGGATAATGTAAGTGTCTTTGAGTAGGTAGGTGGACTGTCGTTAATTTGGCACGAAGCTGTAATGCACTTAGACACGAAGTTACTTATATTTGGAAACGCCGGATCTTTGTATTGCTGAGCAAGATGCCATTGTTTTGAGCTTCAATATACTTAGATGTTTGTGCTACCAAATTGGGTAATGCAAGTGTCTTCAAATAGGTAGGCGGACGGTCATTAATTTGGTACGAAGCTGTAATGCATTTAGACACTGAGTTACCTATATTTGGAAACACTAGATCTTTATATTGCGAAGCAACGTGCCATCGTTTTGAGCTTCAAAATACTGTGATGTTTATGCTACCAGATTGGGTAATGCAAGTGTCTTTGAATTGGGTAATATATGTTATATATGTTACTTAATATATTTATATGTGTATATTAGTTAATATACTAACTAGTTAGTTCATAAACTAACAAATTATCTAGTTAATTAACATATACTAAGTAAATGTAATTAACTATATGTTACTCGATATTTCTTTGTATATTATATATATATATACATACACACACACACACACACACACACACACACACACACGCACTAAATAAGCATATAGTAGGCTACCTAAGTAAATATTGTATTACATATTAATTATAATACTTTGATAATAGTATTTAGTATGTTAAACTAACATATTAAGTTATTAATAGTTAGTATGAAGGGTTGTTCACAAACTAGGGTTTGAACAACGTTTTGATCACACATTGAAAAATTTAATAGCCTACCTCGAGTTCTAGTTGAGTCGAGCCGGCTCAACTCAGCTTAGCTCGAATGTCACTCTCAACGAACTCGAGCTTGAGATCGAGTTCACCCAAGTTTTAAACGAGCCGAGCTTGAACACGCATTTCATAGATCGGCTCGAATTCGAGCTCGACTCATAATTGAGCCAGTCTTGAAATGTTAAAACTCAACTCGGCTTGGTTCGATTACATCCCTACCCACAACCGTGCAAACATTGATGCTTTGGCTGCATATACTCCAATTGTAGTCAATGTTGCCATAGCAGTGTACTCAGGATATTATGGCTGAAGCTCACTACGAATGTCGTAATTGTTGGACCACGGGTTGTCCACTGTTTTAGAGGTTTTGTATATGGCTTGTAACGCTTGCATCACTTGTTCTTTGTAAAGCTATTCTTATTATATAATTATTATATTGATAAGACTTAAACAGATAGATGTTATGTGGCTCTTTGTTAATCATTAATTTGTGATAGAGGTATATGTTGTGATTTCCGCTATTCAGGTTTATGTTTTTTTGCTGCATAGTTAAGTAGATGTTACTTTGATTTACCAGGTATGTATCATATGTTGGCTTTGCGACACATCGTCGTGCCACTGTGATGATCCATTTATATTTTTAAGATATTAATGTTTATGCAAATGATTTGTATAAAAAAAGAAGAAGAAATGAGTTGTCACAACTGGTCTATCCACTTTCATCACAACACAACTTCCCGCGTTGGTTTTTCTCAAAGTCTCACAATAGTCCTACAACCTCGCATACTGACCCTCGTGCTTGCCATAAATCTTTCTATTAGCCTTTATTCTTGCCCTATACATCATGTTTGGATCACATCCACACTCCATCTTTCTTTCACTTCATTCTAAATCACGCCTAATGGCATGTCAGGATGAACTCTAAACTTGTCAATGAGTTTGTTGGCTATCCAGGTTGAGTTTACAATTGAGTTCCTAAATTGCCTACCATACACATTTACTTGTATAGACCTTATCTGAAATGTATCTTCATCAGGCATCTGTCTGACATATACTCTATAACTACATTTTGGGTAGTTACATACAACTATATACTTTTGTCTCTCATTTCTTTTAAAGGTGATGTCCTTCCCCCTTTTCAGATTGAACACCCTAACAAGCTCCCTGAATGTTTTTATATTTGAGAATTTCATCTCAAGTTTCAAAATTGGATCCCCAAGGTCAATTGCATGGAACTCGGACCCTCTGGCAGAAGATATTTCACCTTCTTCATCACTAGGTACCGGTGAGACAAGTATGTCACTTCTACCTATCTCAGAGTTAGCGTCATTATCATCAACATCTTCATATGTTCCTTTTAAATTTTCACCACTTATAGGCCTAATATCATGACTAGCTTCAATGTTGTCCACATCACCTTCATTATCATCATCACCCCTTTCATTACTCTCATCATCACCTCCTCCCTTACCATATTCATTACCTTGTTCAACCCTAGGATTATCAGATTGTACATTAGAGGGTCCAGCCCCACCATCACCCCGACCATCACCCACATCAACATCAACATCAAATAAGTCTTCATTATCACTAAGCTTATCTGCCAACCAACGATCATCCAACTCAACCCTACCTCCGTATTCATCATTTTCTTCACTATCTTCTTCATCACCCCCTTCATTCCCAAAAGACACAATGTATAATTCCAAAATGACATGTCCAATATGGCAAGCAATCAGGGAAATTACATCATGGCTTGAAGTAATTAAATACAAACCATCAACAAGACTCTTCGTAGGGTCTTTATAATACATGAAATCCCCTTACCTATAGCCATATTCTTTACATATATCTTCAATTTCAAAACATGATAATTTATCAGGGTCAATACTATGTTTATGGACTTCAACTTGACCGCCCAAATACTCACAACCAAACCTCTGGTTGAACCTACCCCCATAATGAATCTCAACCACTAATTTGCAACTTCCTATCCTACGAGGTCAATTTAGTAGAACACACTAAGTCTTGATAGCAGCAACCCATATATTAAAATAACCAACCAACTTCACATGACACCAATCAACTTCATTGATATTTTTTAAACGCACATGGCACCAGCCAACACAACAAAAAAACAGCACATGTTTAACAAAAACAAAACACATGGACCCAACATCACACAAAGCAGTAATTGTAGAAATTCAACAAAATAGACGGACCTAGTAAGTGAAAGCAACTTTTCAAAAAAACAAAGACATACCTAATCATTGAAAGCAACCTTTTGTTGAAAAAACAAAGAAATACCCAACTTTACAACGTCACAGGTGAAACCTTAAGCACATTTCTTTTTTCGATTATTTGGCTTCATTGAAGTCAAAATAAACGAACTAGAGAAGGAATTTAAGAATTGATAGCAAAAAACACGGAACCTACTTTTGCACAAAACCCCAATTTTAAAAGAGGAGTTTTTTTAACATACCTTGAAACAAGACACCCACTTCGGTTTAATCACGGCAACTTCCACCAAAATCGATTTCCTTTTTGGTTGTTGAAGATAATCTACAAAGAACAATGAAATCAGAAAGGGCGAATCTTCGGTCTTTATGGCTGCTTTTTCAATTCTAACTTTCTCAAAATGATGAGTCTTTGTTCATCCATTTTTAATAAAGGTATAAGAGGTAAAAAAATATGCGCAGGGTGTTTGTGGATTTCAAAAATGAACGACTCATTTTTAAGGGTATTTTTGTTCGCTTTTCTCACTAGAGGTCACGTGCCGCGCATGTGGATTGACTTCTGTCACTTGAGACGGCAACAATAGACAAAATGGGGTACATTGAAAATATTTTAAACTTTATGGGTTGCAATTGACAAAATTGAAACATTGGTGGGTGAATTGTAAATTGCCGACAACTTCATGGGGTTAAATTGAAGTTTCCCCTTAAATTAAATATTAAGAGAAAGAAAATTGAAAGGAAATTCATTTAAATCTTGTTTCAAATGAATGCTAAAAAAATGAGAGATGAAAGAGAAAGTTTTTTATATTAAAATAATACTAAGGAAAATACTTTTGCTTCCCTAGATGTAGAATATAATTTTTTGTTTACTTGAAGTTGGTGTTTCCTTAGTTTAGTATAACAAAGTAATTTGATTCAAGATATATGTGTGTCTATATATATATATATTTTTTTTTTTAAAAAAAAAAAAAAATTCTACATATGGAGAAGATAATGAAATTTAAAGAAGTTGCTCTAATAATGAAATTTAAGGAAGCGGCTCTAAAATAGTTTAAAAACAAAAACCGAAACTGTTGTGAGCTCCAATAAACACTATGAACTATGAAGGGTTGTGAATGGGTTTGAGGTCACATGTCTTCATGTGAATAAAGCTGGATCAATTTAGTTCCGTAAAAGTATTCTTTTTTCTTTCTCTTCATCCGATGCTTTGGATTATTGGATGTTGTGTCAGCCCACTTGGGCTTGTCTTTTCTTCTGTCTTTTGAAAAGTAGGTTCTTTTATCTATGTGAAAAAAAAAGTAGGTTCTTTTTCTTAGATGACTTTCACGGCTCAGCCTAAAATAATAAAAAACAATCATATATATATATATACACGATGAAGATTCTCTTTGAAAAGTAGTTTTAACTTATCTGCTAGAGCTTGAAGAACTCTTAAAGGACCGATGTACTGCAATCCATAAAAAAAACTCTGATATTGAGTCGACTAAAATGAGGCGATAGTCAAAAGGATTTTTTTTTATTATTTATTTACTTCTTTTTTTAGGTGAATTTAAAATTGTTAAATTGTCAATTACTGACATTAGTAAACGACCCAAGGCAATTTAATTATAATAAATTTATAATCTAGGCGAAACTAGTTTACCATGTAAGGTTGTATGGTTGAGCCTCTTGAGCCTAAAACGAGGTGATATTAGTATGGTTGAGCCTCTTGAGCATAAAACCTCTTAGGAAAAAGGACCGAACTGATGAAACAACATCTTCTTTCGCTATGCTCCAATAATGTTTAAAGAAGAGTGTCGTCATACTATCCGGCCCCATTGGGTAGGATTTTATTGGCTCGAGCACTTATTTGTTAAGGAGAAACTGATCCAATTTGGAGTTGTCCCGGTTTTTGCAACAATTGCATTCTTCTATCTTCACCAAGTTTCACACTTGGTTTCATAGTTCGAAAGGAATCCAGTTGAAACTGGAATGTCTTTCTTATGTGAATGACAAAACTCATTTTTGCGTCAATCTTGAGTTCGATTATTGTTAAGGGGGAGTCATCTTTAGGGCAAACCGCATTCAGGTCTCTAAAGTAGACACACAACCATACCAACTGCCTCTTTTGCGCCCTCTTCTGGCTCTCCAATTGTTAAGAATAACAAGTTCGTCATTACCTAGAATAGAATAACAACTTAGAATAACGAAACAGATTATATTTGTCGAGAAGTTCAAAATTGTAGTGTGATGTATGGAATATATGACAAAGGTGGAGTATTAGAGTATTTCTATTGATTGGTCATGTCACTATTCTTAACAATAGGGCTGGAGACTTCTTAACTTGATTATTTTTAGATAATAGTAGATAGAAAAAACGCTGGTAAGGAGACCTATTGAAACCAAGAAATATAGACCTACCTGCCATCCACACCAGAATAAATGAAGCTATCCAAAAAAAGAAGGGAATGCACATTTCCTTCAAACTATTCCCAAATAACCGTTTTACGCCTTTAAGCTCACCGAGCCCTTTATTATATCTAGATGAAAATCCAAAAATTGAGGCGATTTTATTTACACCAATAAAAACCATAAAAGTTGATACACAGGATATTTTAGACGTGGGTTGGTCAGTCTATTTTTGCCATTGGAGAGGTACTTAGTAGCCAAATATAAGCACCATGGCTTTTTCTCTTCTTCTTCTTCTTTCTCTCTGTTTTTTTTTTTTTTTTTTTTTTTAAACTCTTTTTGCTTAATTCCTTCATGAGCTCTGAATATTAAATTCCAATGGTCTCATGCGTGCAGAGGTCAACTGAGACAACTGCGGTGGCTCCACATGAGTAAGACGAGGAGTTCGGCCCCTTTTGCTTTCTTCTCGGTTGGTTAGGCAGTCGTTGAGGTATCCTGTTTCGGTTTATTAGTAAAGCCCTATTTTATTTGGAAATAGTGATTTACCTTCTTTATATGAAAAATAGATTATTTTTTTTTTAATATATGCTTTTTATGGCCTATGTTATTCTCTTTAGGGTAGTACTCCATTTTCTAGCCCTCTATAAGGGCCTTCTTTTTTATCCATGCAATGTCATTACATTGTCGGGGGTTACGGAACCCCCGATCATGGAGTGGCTTTCCCTTTTAAACGATTTGCTTTCTCTTAGAGAGCAAGACCCAAAATGGGTTAATTGGATGCAAAAGGAGCTCCATGAAATGACTCTGGACGCCGAGCTATCTCAGAGAATTAATAACTTTATAAGCCTGGAAGAATGCTCGTTGACACGCGGCATTGTAATAGAAAGATTTCAGCATATTTATGACAGCAGCGAGACCTATCCTACAATGAAACCCTATATTCTGGATACCTGCATTTGGTTGATACTAGAGCGTCGTCATATTGATTTGGACAACCCAGTTCTCGAGGGGACGCTTGATAGTCTGATCCTCGAGCAAGGGAACTCTCCCTTTTTATGGACGTGCTGGAGGGGAACGCTGCTTTGATACAAGGCGTCTAGGAAGAAACCCAATGCCGGGAAGCAGCGGGGACCTGTTTATATGAGGAGACCCGGGAGCTGGAGCACCTGGCACTCCAACTTCGTCATCACCAAGAAGTCCTGCGCCGAGAAATAAACTTGTGGCAATATCGCCAAGATATTTCTCGGCGTCAACAGGGCAACTTCTAATTTTTTTTTTTTGATATTTTTTTTGGTATGCCGCTCCTTGACCAAGGAGTGACTGGATCAAGTGGGCTGTGGTGATGCAGAATTCGCACGTATTTGTACCTATTTAGTGATCAGTCCACTAGTTCCTTTGTTCCCCCTGTAATTGTACATGCTCCCATAGCAACATATTTTGGTTCAGGCATTTGTTCATATAATCTCACTAAAGAAGGATCCATCTTCATTTTTATTGTACCCGCAGTTAAAATTAGATCTGCCTATCTTGGACTAGATCTGGGTACCAGTCCATAACGATCAAAGTCGAATCATGAGCCTATTAATAAAGCAAATTTAATGAAGCAACAAATGGTACCATATAGAAGCGGCCATAAACTGGAGAGTCTTGACCAATTTGAAAGATCATTTGATGTACTTGAAATAACTGAATTTTGAGCTGTTCAATCAAGTAAGAGAAACTCTATAGAATTCATAACTGTTTCAATTTTTTATTTTTTATTTTTACTTTCTTTATTTTTATTGTTTGAATATTTAAGAGCTAAGACCATTCCAATGCTCTTTTTTGCCATGCATAAACTGAACCAAAAATTAAGATAAGCACGAAAATTAAAGCTTCTATAAATACAAATATACCCAATGGGAGATGATACACTCACAACCCCCACCCAACTTCCACACAACCCCTACTGACATGTGTGTGGGTCCCATGCATGTGGGTCCCACATACATGTGAGTGGGGGTTGTGTGGGAGTTGGGTGGGGGTTGTAAAGCAAGCATTTCTCATACCCAATACATCAAAACTCATTGTCAATGGATAAATAAAAACCATTTCAGCATAAAAAACAACAAAAACTAGATTAAACACATAATACCAAATTCAAAACTATAGCCAAGCATCGCCCATTGGTTCTATTCCCAATTCAATACTAAAAAGCTTCTCTGGCCCTTTGCTACTCTTGGCTAAAACTCCCAAAATTAGAAGTGCTGAAATAGGAATAACACTTGATATTATAAGAAATGTCCAGAAAATCTCATATTCGTAAAGACTTAATGTCACACTAATTTTCACTTTTTTTATTTAAATATTTTTTAAAAAACTTCTTTGTTATTTGTTTAATAATTATATTTTTTTTAATAAAAATTCTTTTTATATTTTCTTAAAGGAAAATATATTAAAAATATATATAAAAAAATTAAACTTAATTTTTAAAAAAAAATGAAAAGAGAAAAGGGGTGGCTGCCGGATTTCTCTTTTACTTTTTTTAAAAATAGATATATTTTTTAAGTTTTATTTATTTATATTTTTAATATATTTATATATTTTTTATTATGATCGACACGCGTCACCATCCTATTGGTGGTGATGTGATGCCTAACAAAATCTGTTAAAATTTATAACAGAATTTGACTTTAAAGAGCGACTTGTAAATTAAGTCAACCACAATGATTTCTGAATTAATTTTGATACTAGAGGGGGCGATTTGTAATTTAGGTCAACCATAGTAACTAATGGTGCAATTTTTCCTAAAATTGTCATATTTTTCTACTCAAATTTACACTTTGAACCAGCCTCAAATATCCAAATTAAAATTAAATTAAATTAAATGAAAAAGAAAACAAGAAGAAAAAAAAAATCAAAATCGATCTTTATGGTTATCTTAAATTAAAAATTGATCCATATTGTTTCAAAGTGAATTCAAAGTCCAATTCCGCAGAACCCTTTCCTTTTTCTAATTAAAAAAATTAATTTTTACATTTTTTTTTTTAGTTTTATATATTTAATATTTTTATTACAAGTGATATATGTTATCGTTTTATTGGCACTAATGTGACATTTAACGGAATCCGAAAAATGTTATAACAGAATTTGATTCTATGGATTAAATTGAAAAACGTTTTAACAAAATTTGACTCTATGGACTAAATTATTATTTTAGCATATCCCAAGAACCTATTAGTTTACTTTAATACGATATGGAGCGATTTGTAACTTAGGCAAACTATGAGGACTAATTTTACATTTATCTATAAAAGAAAGTTAGTGCAATGACAAAAAAATCATGAAAAAATTGAACAACCCATACATTTATGTATTTTTGCTAGCTTTGAATGAGATATCGACAATTTTTAGTAGTTTGAATTTTGGATGGTAGTTTGAGAGGGCTATGTAAAATTTTCCCTTTTGTTTTTTTTTTTTATTCAAATACACTTTATAATAATTTATGGTATCCTTTCTATATACCATTTGAATATTCTTTTAAATTCATAATAAAATAAAAATAAAGAAAGCTAAATTACTTCTCTAAATCTTGGATAGCATTCTAGCTTTGCGTGATTCTTCCTACTTCCTCTCTTCGCACGTTTTTCTTTTTCTTTCAATTAAACAGCCAGCTGCCCTTTCTTATAAAATTTCTTCCTAATTTATGTTTTATTTATTTATTTTTAATGTATATAAATATCAGAATTTTTTGGGTGTTGAATTTTTTGAAATTGGAATTCAATTCTAATTTCGAGCGCGAATTTTGAGGTTTGACTTTATTAGATAAAATTTGAATAAAATATAATTTATTTTTGAAAAAAGTATAAAAAAATTAGAATTATTTTCTGTTGCCAAACAGACCTTTAATCTTTCCGTCAATATACCAAAAAATGTCTCATTTTCCTTTACCAATCTCCCAAATTGTCATTTTAATATTTATTCAGCCCCAAAGGTGGCCGGGGTGGCACGCAGCCACCCCAGGGGCTGGGCAGCTACCCTTTTTCCTTTTCCAATTATTTTTAACAAAATAATTTTCAAATTTTATTTATTTATATTTTTAATATATTTATATTTTTTTATTAAGAGTGGCACGTGTTGCCATATTATTGGTGGCGGTTGGTGCTGATGTAGAACCTAACGGAATTTGTCAAAATTTTCAACAAATTTTGACTCCAAGGAGTGATTTGCAAATTAGGCCAACCATGAAAATCTTTGAATTAATTTTGATACAAGAGTGAGTGATTTGTAATTTAGCTAACAACAGAGACCAATGATACAATTTTCCCAATAGATAATCTACTAATTAACTTAAATCCTTTGTTAATACTCTTATTGGATAATTATTAGGTGGGGTGTCAGGGATCCCAAGCTGTGGACTAAGGCTCCACCTGGCAGAAACCCCTAGTTCCTGCACCCGGCTTGATTTTGATTCATTTACATGTTTTGTTTGTTCCTATATTTTTTATGGGACAAAAATTTCCTACAAATTGGTTTGTAGAAAATTTTCTACAACCCACATATATATAAAAATGACATGTTCTTTAAGCATGTGAGAAGTACATGTTTTTTCATTAATGCTATTTTTTTTTTAGGAAATTAATGCTATTAAAAAAGCATGTGAAAAGTACATGCTATTAAAATAACATGTGCTTTTCACATGCTTAAAGGACACATGTCATTTTTATATGTAAATTTTAAAAAATTTCCTACAAACCAGTTTGTAGGAAATTTCTGTCCTTTTCTATGGCATTCATGTACCTTATACTTAAGTATTAATGAGTTATTTTATGTAATTTGACAATAATTTATCATTATTTAATGTGATTTATCACCCAGTTGTAACCAAAGTGAATTAGGTTTGTTCAGTTGTAATTCATTGTAATATGTATAAATGGTATGAATGAGATGTTAAAAAAAGAAATAAAAGAGAGAGAGAGAGATTCAAATTGTACCTTCTAAGCAAGGTATTTTGAAGGGGTGGGGTGAGGTATATTATTATTATACATAACAAGTGTGATATGGGTAGTTGGATTTCACAGGTGGGTGAGGTATATTATTAGGATTAGGATTTCCTCAAATTCTCTGCTCGAATTTAGACAGTCCAATTTTTACTTGGCCAGGTGAGTCCCTTTAATGCTCACTCACATATCAGACTTGTTATGTATAATATGGATCATGCCAACTTTTATTTGGTCAAGTATGTCCCATAAATGTTCACTCACAACCACCTGTCCGAATTCTTTCAAATTCGAATAGAAAATTTGAGAGAATCCTAATTCAGGGTAGTTGGGTTTGACAGTTGTAAACCATTCTATTGTAATTTTATAGCCCATTTTCCAATGTTAAGTTAGTTGAGTAGGATTATGCTCATTTTAGTAGTTAGTGGAATAGCTAAAAGGTCATTTCATTAGTTTGTTAGATTTCTGTTAAAGAGTAATTCTCGTCTTTCTTTTGGAGATTGTCCGTCACCCCTACATCAATTTCATTCATACAGTTCCACAAACACCTTTCTACAACCTTACATCAATTCCATACAAAATTATACATACACGTTACAAAAAATAAAAAAACTCGAGTAAAAATATAGAATTGATTAATGATGTATTTGATGAAATTAATGATAAATTGTCTAAAATAACCAAGAGGAATCACAAAATATGCAACATAAACCTACTGAAAATTTATCAGTCATTCTTCCAAGAAAAAATAGAAAAGAACAGAAAAGAAAAGGTGATCTCCAGTTCCGGGAACGCTAATTATTTACCGAACACCTATACATTATATAGCTGAATGGATAGCTTAATTATACCCATGACTTCATTTTCTTGTCGAAGATGCCTGGTCTGAAAGTTGAACTATACATGTCAACAAGAAGGGAGATTTGCATAAATAAGAATGTGGTGACTGGAAGAATAGTCAAACTGTTAGTTTTATTGGCCTCATTCTGTGTTTGGACAACAACACTTATATGTAAAGATGCTGTAAACAGGGATTCCACTATTTAGAGTGATGTCAGAAGATTCTGCCTGCAAGTCAGAAGAATTCAAGTTCCCTGTCAGCCGTCCGGACGATCGAGCCATCCCGTCCGGACGCCTACTGTTCCTGCTTCATCCGTCCAGACGACGTGCCATACCGTCCGGATGCAGACAGTCCAGCATCATCCGTCCGGACGACGTGTTCATTCTGTTCGGACCCCATTCTTTATCTTGAAGTTTCTGTACCAGCCTGCAGCACGTCCCGACGTTTCAGCAGCACGTTCGGACGCCTCTCAGTACTCGATCAGTTTCTGATTTCTTTCCAAGTTCCAAGAAAGGGAAGATCAGTTAACCGTCTGGACAATGTGGTATCCCGTTCGGACGCGTGTCTCAAAACGGCAAGAATCGGAATTCAAATGTCACGGTCCGGACGTCAGTAAGCCTCGGTCTGGACGGGCGTGCAACCTATATGGAAATTGCCGATTCAACTTCAACTGTCCGGACACTTGCCCTTCATGGTCCGGATGCGCGCATTGTGGATATGGAAATTGCGTGTTGAAGATCAGCCGTCCGGACGCTCCTCCCTCATGGTCCGGAAGCGCGAAGTCGTATATGGAAGTTACTTGCCATGGACGTGCGACCGTCCGGACATCAGTGTCTCACCCTCCGGACTCAAGTCTCAAACAGGAAAGATTTTCAGCGGAATTTTTGGAAAATCTTGTCGTACAGTTGTCCGTCCGGACGGCCAAGGTTCACCGTCCGGACGGCGTCCATACAAAACACTGCGGTCACCCATTTGAACCCCCAGCCTATAAATAGAGGCCCCTGAGCATTGAGAACTGCAAGAATTCGGTGTGAATTCCATTAGAACTCAGAGAAGTCAGAAATTCCTCTGAAGCCTTATTCAAGTGTGTTGTTGCCGTGCTGTAAACTGAAGTCTATCTTAGGGGTCGGCCCTAAGGTAAAGGATTCCATTGAAGACCCCTTCAGGTAGGTGACCTGGTTGGGAAGCGTTCGTGTTGGGTTACACGTCAAAGAGCAAGGTACGACCACTACATCGGTACATGTGAGTGTTACTATCTTGTATCTAGCTTTGTCTTCTGAATAGTGGAATTCTTGGGTTTGGCTACCTCGGAGTGGTTTTTCTCTTGATTGTGTTTCCACTTCGTCAACAAAAATCTCTCTGTCTTTTATTTTCCGCTGTGCTTAATTTTTGTTGACACTTGTTACACACACTCTATTTTTAGAAGTCAATTTCAATTTTCAATTGGTATCAGAGCTTGGTACAGTCTGAGAAGATTAATTTCTTGAGTGTTTTTATATTTGACTTCTATATTTTTATATGTCTCAAACTCTTAATTCTGTTCCTGCCTTTGATGGTACGAACTATGGCTATTGGAAGGCACGTATGCGTTTCTTTTTGAAATCTATTGACTGTTGGGGTATTGTTGAAACTGGTTGGACTAAACCAGAGGATGCAACACCTGAACTAGTCCCTCAAAAGAACGCTCGTCTTTCAAATGATAAAGCCCTCCATGCTCTATGCCAAGCACTTTCTCCATCTGAATTCGCCAAAATTTCAAATTACGAATCAGCCAAAGAAGCATGGCAAATTTTGGAAACAACATATGAAGGCACAAAACTTGTAAAATCTGCCAAACTTCAAATGTTGATTTCAAAATTTGAAGAAATAAAGATGTTAGAGGAAGAGACATTTGGAGAGTTTTACTCCAAAATAAGTGACCTAAGGAACTCCATGGTGAGTCTTTGGAAACTTATCTCGGATGTAAAACTCATCTGAAAAATTCTCAGATCTTTGCCCGAGCGTTTCAGGATCAAGGTAACGACTATTGAGGAAAGTAAGGATCTTGAAGAGATGAAGATTGAAGAGCTGGTGGGATCTCTTCAGACATCTGAGCTGTCTCTGCCCCCGCTCAAGAAATTAAAGATCATTGCCCTAAAGGCTTCCAAGAAGAAGGTAGAAGCCTCCTCTGAAGAAGACTCTGAGGATGAAGAAAAGTCTATGGCTATGTTAGCCAAAAATTTCAGAAGACTGATGAAAGATGATCGGTTCAAGAAGAAGTTTTCTGAAAAAGCAAAGAAACCTCTAAGAGAAGCTGAACCAGAGGAAGATGAGAAGAAAGATCCCAGAGGACCCCGATGTTTTGAATGCTCAGGCTATGGGCATATCCGGGCCGATTGCGGGAATCTTAAGAAGGGCAAGGGGAAGGCATACAATGTGACTCTCAGTGATGAGTCAGAAGAAGATGCTCTAGAGTCTGACAAATTTCTAGCCTTTGTGGCCCCATATATCGAAGAAGAAGACTCGTATTACTCGGAGCATAGTGATAATGAGGTAGAGCTCAAGGAGGCCTTCAAGACACTCTACAAAGAGTATGAAAAGCTGAAGGAAGGCCGAAAGCAACACCTTAATGATCTGAACAGCTTGCAGACTGAGAAGAGTTCATTGCTGCTCAAGATACAGGAGCTCGAGGAAAAGCTACTAAAGACACAGCTCCAGCTAGAGAGAGTCACTGATGAGAAGTTGACTTGTATGCTGTCTATCCAGAAGAGCCCGAATAACAAGACTGGTCTCGGGTATGTAGCTTTCTCTTCTGATGTTCCTTCCTCCTCAAAGATTGTGTTTGTGAAACCTACAGCCCCAGAGCTTCCTCCCGCTGTTGAAGATAAACAGAAGGAAAAGGTCAACGATGATGT
Source organism: Alnus glutinosa (assembly GCF_958979055.1). NCBI lineage: Eukaryota > Viridiplantae > Streptophyta > Magnoliopsida > Fagales > Betulaceae > Alnus > Alnus glutinosa. Next base: position 14,656,799 of record NC_084895.1, on the reverse strand, counting down.
TCCAGGCACTCAGCAGCCTCATTCCATTAGAAGACCTCCTATTTGCCATCATTGCGGTCTCAGTGGGCATGTTCGGCCTCAGTGCTCCCTCTTGAAAGCACAAAAAGCCAAAGCCAAGAAAGAAGCGCCCAGACAAGCTCATTATGGTGCTAGACCTGCAGCTCAGCATCAGACTCCTTGGCATCAGGTATCCTATCAAGTACCATGGGGACAAGCATCAAGGCTTCAGTATCAAGACCCTTGGTCTCATGCTCCTCAGCATTAGTGGCCTCAGTAGCGGTTTGTACCAGCCAATCACAGTGGCGCCTACAAGAGCAAACCCAAGCAAGTGAGAAGGCCTTAGAAGATGCAAGAAGAACAATACTCCAATGAGCCTCCTATCTGGATGCAGAATATGATGGAGTGGATGGTGCAGTCTTGCCAGCAACCACCCACTGGAAGGCAGAATTGGGTCGAGAAGGATAGTTACCCCATGAGGGGGAACCGATGCACCTAGCAGGTTCGGGTGTTTATGCCTAGGATTTGGTTCCTAATCCTAAGGCATCAGGTTTGATTGCTTGCACTTTTACTTGTTATATTTATGTGCTTATTATGCAATCTAGGAACCAGTTTGTTTTTGCCCCCTGTTTCTCTTGAGAGAACTTTGCAGGTATTTATTGGGGAAGACAGAAAAAGCAGGTCGAGCGACTGTTTTTCTGTATTGGCATCATCGAGCATTCACAGGTATATGATGTCATTTCCATATTGCATGATTTTTTTTTTTAAAAAAAAAAAAATGGGGAGAATTTTCAGGATTTTTTTTCTTGGCTGTTTAGATATTGTTTGAATCTTCACCTGATATCTCAATTCTGTGAGCATTAATTTACTTTGCTTAGATATATTTGAGAGTTTATGACTAATTTGGCCAAGTTATTTTCCTGGTTGTGCAAAAGTAGGATAGCTTCTTTCCTCATGCGATGAAAAAGTGCACTATCCGAGACTCCCTAAAGGTACATCTTTCCTTCTCTGACTATTTGCTTCTAGAAATTCTGAATAAGAGAAAAGGTCTGTGATAAGATGGTCAAATTGACCACAAGTTAGTTGAACCTAGAATCTAAAAACTCTGGCATTTCCTCTAGCTTGCAGCACCATAAGCAGTTATTCATATGAATTTTGTGCTTTAAATTTGTCTATTCACTGCTTCTGTACTGAATTTGCAATATGCCCTACCTTCTATGAGCAAGTAAAAATTTATCTTGTCCTTCATGGTACAAGTAAAACACTTCGGTGCTGTATCTTAGGGGGAGTATATCAGAAGAGGATGGCTAGGCCCTAGTAAGAGTAAGGTTTGACTTTTGGCTAATTTGTCACGGATTCTCTCTTTTCTTTAGGAAATCCGGTTGCTCTTGTCATGATTTTTCAAACCTTGTGGGTTCAGTCTTCACACACACACGCATTGCTTGAGTTGAGTTGCCTATTTGAATTTTCCATGATCAGGAAAAATTATTTGTGCTAATTGAAATCTCAACTCTCGTTTATATCTCTGTTTAGTTTTGAGATGCTCTCTGATTGTGTTATCAGTTGATTATACATGCGTGTTCTGACACTGACTTGAGAAAATTTGATCTCTGTTAAATTTTCTCAGTTTTTCTGGTGTTTCAGTGTGGAGCGTTCAGACGGTCTCCATTGAGGTCCGGACGGATTGGTGGTCCGGACAACACTCTCTTGGAGTCCGGACAGGGATGGAGCCCAATCATCCGGACAGGACCTGATTGAGTCCGGACGCATGCGGCAACCACCGGGCGGACGGTGAGTAAAACCGTTCGGACGCGCATGACCTGTCCGCATGTTCCCAATGCAGCGCGCGTCCGGACGATGTTAATGCTCCGTCTAGACGGGGACCCCACAGTGGCTATAAATTCCCCTGCTCGCCGTACTCTCCTCATACCCCACAAAATCTAAACTTTTGGCTGTTTGTGAGTTTTCCTTCTTGTGAGTTTTTGGCATTTTGCATTTTTCCTCTCGTATTCTAGGTATTTTTCTAGCCTTTTTCTCTTCAGTTTTTTTAAAATTGTTAGAATGTTATTTATTTTTGGAATATGAGATGCATATATCTGCCATGTTTGAATTCCTTGGGCTTAGTTGTGATATTACTCTGTGTTTATTTTTTTTACTGCTGTTATTATGCCAAATTTTTGTTTATCCTAACAAGAACATTTTTTTTGGAATATTTTTTTTGCAAAATTCTTGTTGGATCTGTTGCAGAATCATGTCAGCAGGTAGTCCACCTCTCAGGGTCCGTCAGAGGACTATAGAAGATAGGGTTGCAGTTCAGGCCAAGATTATGGACCGCACTGTCATTGTTGAGCTGAACGTCCTTCGGTCCGATATCATGGTGCCACCGCTGGATAATATTCTTGCCATTATCCAGGCGTACAATTGGGGATATCTTCATAGCTGTGCTTGTGTGGTGTACACAAGACTGGTCAAGCTTTTCTACGCCAACCTGGAAGTGGTGCAGAATGATGATCATGGAGTAGTGCTTCAGTCCTTTGTTGCAGGCCATCTCATCACTGTTGATCCTCAGGTCATCAGTCACATCATCCGAGTCCCAGTACTTGAGATTTCGGCCAGCCCATACAATGAGGTGGTGCTTCCTCCTTCCCTGGATGAAGGAGGAGCGCCCTCCTACCATCCGGATTGGTGCTTTTTCACCCTCCCACCGCATGCTGGCCAAGATCATTCAGCAGAACATCTGGCCTGTTGCTTGTCGCAGTGACCTGATCCTGAAACGGAACTAGTTTGTCTATGCAGTCCACCTTCCCTTGCATTTCTGCCTGTGCAAGCATATTTTGGGTGTTATGTTAGAGGCCCGTGATGAGGGAAATGCTGGTCTTCCATTTGGCTGCCTGCTCACACAAATTATTCTTCAGTCGGGCATCAATGTCACTGGTGAACCGAAGATGAAAATCCAATAGCCCATCAGCAAGCAGACATTGATGAAGTCCAATGCACAGCTGCGGAGAGATGACTTTGATGATGAGGTTCCCCCACCTGCTGCTATGCCAGTCGGCTTCCCAGATATGGCTTCATCCTCATAGACTGTTCTGCCATCTGAGCCGGAGGTCAACTATGCTCAGATTATGGAGGCTCTTGCTGCTCTACAGGGGGGATGAGCAGCATGCAGATGTCTATGTCCTCCATGCAGCAGTCCATCACTTCCATGCAGCTAGAAGTGCACTCCATCAACAAGCGCGTGGAGCAGAACCAGCTGGACCTCAAGGAGTGCCTGAAGTATCATCATCCTAGTAGTGATGATGATGAGGATGATGCAGATGGGACTTTACCCCTGCCTGAGGACGTTTGATTCCCTCGTGTTTTCTTTGTTGTCTTTTTGATTTTTTTCTTATTTTGAGACATTTTGTTTATTTTTTTGTTGCTTTGTTAAAACATTGGGATTTATATTACTCTGTTTAACCGGGTCCTTCTAAGACCGTTAGGGGGAGTAATTTTTATTATTCGGACTTATTTTTTACTCTGTTTTACCCTTTGTCCTTTTGTGACAAAAAGGAGAAGTAATTTTTATTTTTTGGACCGAGAATGTATTTCCAAACCGGTCAAGTGTTTTTGTCCTAGAATGGCCAAAGGGGAAGTTTGTTAGTTTTATTGGCCTCGTTCTGTGTTTGGACAAAAACACTTATATGTAAAGATGCTGTAAACAGGGATTCCACTATTCAGAGTGATGTCATAAGATTATGCCTGCAAATCAGAATTATTCAAGTTCCCTGTCAGCCGTCCGGACGATCGAGCCATCCCGTCCGGACGCTTACTATTCCTGCTTCATCCGTCCGGACGCAAACAGTCTAGCATCATCCGTCCGGATGACGTGTTCATTCCGTCCGGACCCCATACTGTATCGAGAAGTTTATGTGCCGGCCTCCAGCACGTCCGGACGCCTCTCAGTACTCGATCTGTTTTTGATTTCTTTCCAAGTTCCAAGAAAGGGAAGATCAGTTAACCATCCGGACGATGTGGTATCCCGTCCGGACGTGCGTCTCAAAACGGCAAGAATCGGAATTCAAATATCACGGTCCGGACGTCAGCAAGCCTAAGTCCGGACGTGCGTGCAACCTATATGGAAATTGCCGATTCAACTTCAACCGTCCGGACACCTGCCCTTCATGGTCCGGACTCGCGCATTGCGGATATGGAAATTGCGTGTTGAAGATCAGCCGTCCGGACGCTCAAGATTTTCAGTGGAATTTTCGGAAAATCCTGTCGCACAGTTGTCCGTCTGGACAGCCAAGGTTCACAGTTCGGACGGCGTCCGTACAAAACACTGCATTCACCCATTTGAACCCCCAGCCTATAAATAGAGGCCCCTGGGCATTGAGAACTGCAAGAATTTGGTGTGAATTCCATTAGAACTTAGAGAAGTCAGAAATTCCTTTGAAGCCTTATTCAAGTGTGCTGTTGCCGTGCTGTAAACTGAAGTCTATCTTAGGGGTCCGCCCTAAGGTAAAGGATTCCATTGAAGACCTCTTCAGATAGGTGACCTGGTTGGGAAGTGTTCGTGTTGGGTTACACGTCAGAGAGCAAGGTACGACCACTGCATCAGTACATGTGATTGTTACTATCTTGTATCTAGCTTTGTCTTCTAAATAGTGGAATTCTTGGGTTTGGCTGCCCCATAGTGGTTTTGCTCTTGATTGAGTTTTCACTTCGTCAACAAAATCTCTGTGTCTTTTATTTTCCGCTATGCTTAATTTTTATTGACACTTGTTACACACACTTTATTTTTAGAAGTCAATTTCAATTTTCACAAACAACTGAAAGAAATGACAAGCCATAATTTTCCACGTAGCATATTACAAAGAGTAGTAGAAAAGGCTATCACCATGGTTGTAATAGAGAAGAAAAGGGTGAAAAGGCCTATTATCATTTTTGTTGGTAACAATTTAAGGAAATCTTCTTCTGCATAACGTGATGTGAGGATTCCCAAAAACCTCAAGACTGAAGTTCAAGAGGAAAAGAGGGACAATGCATCCGATATTATAAAGACCATAAACCATGTTTTATGTATGAAAATTGGGAAGCCTGATTCTTGGTTGTTGCCACCTGGAACAGTAAAGGCTGCAACAAACGTAATGGTGACGATGAGAACAGCTACCACTGAACAAGAAGTTGCTATGCCCTTCATCCATTGCTCTCCTGCTTGCATCAGGTCCTTATGATTCTTTGTAAACAATTCACGGGGAGTTAAACCGTCTTTGTTTAAAGCTTCATTAACCTAGGGATGGACAATGCTCTCCACCTCCTGCATTTAAACAAAATCTTAGAAAGAAAGGTTTCCAAAACATAAATGGAATTATATATCGATCAAAGGCAATATTGGAAAGAATGAGAATTGGACTGTATACTAGAGGTAAAGTACTAAATATTAGGGTTAAAGACTTATTTGATACCTGAATTTTGCAAATTTTATTTTTTTGTACCTGAGTTTTCATTTATATTACAGATAATATATGGGTTTTGGGAAAAAACCAACTTGGTATCTCTATTATGTTTTTCAACTAAATTTTAATACCTTGCCACATGTCAACCTAGGCACAATATAAAAAAAAATTAAAAAATAAAAATAAAAATCTTTACCAATTAATTAAAAAAATTAAAAATAATAAAACTTAAAAAAATTAAAAACAAAAAAAAATTGAAAAGAAAAAAATAAGAGGGGTATTTAAACCAACGATTGGCAAAGAAAAAAAATTAAAAATGTCTTTCAATTTTAATGTTATGAACGATGTAAAAGTAGGGGTGGGTATCGGGTAAGTCGATGTCGGAAATAGCATTTTCGATTACTAACCCGCCCTTGTCAATAAAATCAGATAATTACCCGACATCTTTTCGTTAAATTTTAATTTCGAAATTGTCAGATAAATCGAGAAAATCAAAAAGTCGGTAATAGTCGGTTGGATAAATCGGTAATATGAACACATACAGATATGCCCATAAACACAAGCAAACATCTAGAAAAAACCAAGTAAAACTCAAAACATGAAAATAAAATAAAATAAAATTATGTGAAAAATGTAATAACAATAACTAGAAGGATCTAAATCAGTCAGAAAACGATAACAAAGAGTTTCGTAGATCGAAAAACAGAGAAAAGCATAAACGACATAGATCTACCATCTATGCTGATTGTTGTACCTGGTTTACAAAGAAGCAACAAGAGGGAGAGTTTGGTAGAGAAGCTGAAAATGGAAGAGAAGTGAATGGGCCATGGTTGGTGAATGAGCTTTATGAAACCCCAAATGCAGTACTTCTGGTTTGTTTGGTTGCTGGGGGAAAGTTAACCGAGGCAAAGAAATTAAAAAAGCATGGAATCTGAAAGACGTTTAAACGGATGACCGAACGGGCGAAGGGGCAGACGGCTGAACTGGTTGAGGGGGGAACGGGCTAGGGTTTCTGGGTTTGGGGGGAGACGGCGCTGTGGGTCTAAGCTAAGGGTGAGGGTCAAGTGAAGTGAATAGGGTTTCCAAAAATTAGATTATATAGGTGTTCAAAACGATGTTGTTTTGTTAAAAAACTAATTAAGCCTTGGTCATGTTGGGTAAGTCGGTAACCGACTGAAAAAACCATTTTGCCGATTATCGACCGACCCGAAAAGTTGAAAACTCTTTTAATTTCGAATTTCGATTTTATAATTAATCGGTAGGCGGTCGAAGTCGGTTTGGTAGTGGTCAGCATATTTTCAGTAGTTGGTAATCGGATAATTTACACACCCCTATGTACAAGTCACGAGTGGGTCATAATAAGTATTTAAACCATCGATTGGCAAAAAAAAGTTGCATTTACCCTCAAATGTACCAAATATAACTTATTTTCAAAATAAGGGTTAAATACTTTTCTGCCCCTATGCTTCATTTCATACTATAGTTGATACCTCGTTTATGACTAAAGACAAAGATGGTACTTCCGTCCAAAAATTGACGGAAGTTCACGTCAGTACTCTTAAAAAATTGATGTCTATCCTATGTCCCATTAAAAATAAAATTTAACAATAAAAAAATTAAAATATTAAAAAAATTCTTTTTGAAAAAAAACAATAGTTGGGCAAAATGGGGTGGCCGGCCACCCATTGTCCTTGGAGGTGGTTCTGCCACCCTCAAAGAGTAAAATGAGGATGGGTCAGGGGCCAAACCTTAAGTCGATTGTTTTTGGGCCTTGTGGGGTGCGGCTCGAGTCACCTCATGGCCAGTCTAGGGTGGCTAAACCACCCCCCAAGTTTCTATTCTCCTTTCTCTGCTCTAGCATCAATTTGTCACGTATTGCTAGCAGTTAAAGTATACCGGTTATTTATCCAAAAAAAGGAACTAAAGTTGGAAATATAAAGTGCATGAGAGATATGACCTTAAACCACTGTAGTTCTCTTTGCACCTCCAAAGCTGGACCTGAGATGTGGTTAAGCAGAGTGGAAGGTGCTGACATCCCTGCCATATGTAAAATGAAATTGCCTTGGGCATCGCTATCATATATCATAACCTTCTTCTCTTCAAGCCCGTATATAAGGCTAAAGATTTTAGCTTGTCGATGTAAGACAGCAAGCAAGAATATGTTTCTTGAATGACGCCGGAATAGAATAGTGATTATTCTGTAGGCTAATTGTAACGCCCAGTAATTTCAAGCTTTTAAGAAATTATTGATATTGTTGAGGAGACAATATCCACATGTTTTTATAAGAAAACCTAAAGTTGTTTCGAAAAATTAAAAGATCAAAACCTAAAAACCCTTAAAAACCAAAAGTTACATTTAAGCTTTAAACTTTGATTGAACCGAAAATAGGCCAAACAAACTCAGATTTAGATAATTCAAAAACCGTTGTGCTTACAAAATAAAGATCTACCATGTGGCAAAAGTTAGTAAAAAGTCCACCAGTTGACTTTTGACCCGAGCCTAAATAACCCAACTGTCGATATTAAACGAAAAACTATCAAGAATAATATCTCCATGCTTCTAGAAACATTTATATATAAAAAACAAGAGTAATGATGAAAGGATAGGATATCTCAAGAGTAATCATGACAAGAAAGAAAAATCAATAAAGCAAGTGTGAACGCAGAAAGTGGATAAAAGATATTTTGGCTTTATAGATAGAAACTTTGACTTGACTGGAACTAAGTCAAAACGAACTCAAAATGAGACGAACCAAAAAGAGAAAATGTTTGTCATGAAGTCCTCTATCTACCCTCAAAATTTCACATCAATCGGAGTAGGTTTGACCATCGAAATAATTCTCGGAGTAGGCTGCCCTCTAGTTGGACGAAAATTCTAAATTCTAAATTTACAAGACATTATCCAATAAGCTAATTCTTTTATTACATACCTAAATACCCCTACCTTCCTCCTATAAATAAGCATGCAAGGCTCCTTGTTTTCCACACAAATCCTAGACAACTTTCTTGAAAGCTTTGTGCTTTGGTTTTCTCTCACTTTTTCTCTCCTTCTACCACACAACCACTTTGGTGTTCTTGAAGTTTTTTCTCTCCAAATCAAATTTGTAAGTAAATCTTGACACTTCCTTCTTATTATTTGATTTCATTACCTGTTTACTTGTTTCGTTACTACGGCGTTGGTTTAACAACCCCCGTATTTATTTACTTGTTTCTTTACTACGGCGTTGGTTTAACAACCCCCGTATTTATTTACTTGTTTCGTGTACGGCGTTGGTTTCACAACCCCTGTATTTATTTACTTGTTTATTTCGTTACTACGGCGTTGGTTTAACAACCCCCGTATTTATTTACTTGTTTATTTATTTCGTTACTACGGCGTTGGTTTAACAACCCCCGTATTTATTTACTTGTTTCGTTACTACGGCATTGGTTTAACAACCCCCGTATTCATTTACTTTAAAATGCAATCCTACAAAGTGGCTGTGCCGCTAAATTCCCTATCTCTTTACATAAAAATATTATCTTGTTAGGATTCATGTTGAAGTAATTACCTTTTAATTGATAACTAAAAACGATGAGTAAAGTGATGTAAAAATATACACATTTTTAATATTGGAAAAAGGACTGATGTATATATCATCTTCTATGTATATATTTGTTACAGAAAAGGAGCTAAGAAACTACACCAAGGAGTGTAAGTATGGATGTACTTACTGAGGAATGATTCTATGTTTTATTAGGATTGTGTGGTGTGTGTTTATTGCATGTGGTTGTTCATGCATTGCATGTTGTGTCCAATTAATATAACGGCTGATGAGATAGCCATCAACAAGCTGATGTAGTAGCAAGTGGAAGAAAGGCTAGTCAGTGGATCCAGGGGGTTCAGAGTGACCCAGGGGTGTCCGAAGTCCTAATGTATAACTAATGCTGGGACCGGTAGGATTCCCCGTCTAAACAGGTAAGACTTTAAGTGGGAGGCAAAGGACGTGAACGGGTTCAGATAACCTAGAATGAGAGGTCTGAAGAAAGATGATCATAAAACACAAACTAAATGGTTACTACGATGCATATTCATACAACTCTTGCATTTATACTATTTATGAACTGTTATTAATCTGATGGTAACTTAGATATGAAAATAGATGACTCACTTGTTTGTCTATGTAAATATGATGACGTCATATTTACATAGTTACTGATGCAGATCTGGAGAATGAAGGCATGGACCTATATGCCAGTTTTGATGGTTTTTTGAAACCATTAACGAACTATCATGTGCTAGCTTAAAAATTACTAGTTGCGCTTATATGTATTTTGTTTTATGGCATGTAAATATTTATAACAATGTCATGTTCAACATGTTTTATGTTATATGCTTATGTGCCGCCTGTGGCACTAATTTTGATGCACCTAGTGTGCATATAGGATGTAAAGATAAACCTAAGTAACTTTTAATAAACGTATCGAGGTATTTCAGTCAGCTCTAAATGTGTTATGCTATCAATTCCTAAGGCTTTAGAAGAAAAAAAATATATTCCGCTGCGAGAGTTTATCTCTGATGTAGTAATGTCACGTGGAAACCGGAGGTTTCTGCTTACGAATTTGCAGGCTCAAATTCTGGGCGTTACAGTTTGGTATCAGAGCAGTTCGCTCAGGTGACCATCGAAATTGACCTACCTAGAAACTAGGGCATAACCAAAAGCTACTTTTAATAAACGATTTTATAAACCACATAAAAGACTTTGTTTGAAGAATGTAATGTTAAGTTTGAAATAATAGTAAATGAATAAATTATAGAACTGTAGAAGCATCAGTTTTGTTTCAATATGCTATGTACCCGAAGTAAAATAAAAACTTTTGTGAGTAATCTATTTGTAAGAATTAGAGAATGATAAGCTTTTGAAGCTAATCAATATGTATCTATGTGATTAAATGTATTGTGTAGTATTTAAATTAATTATTATTTTGGTGATTAGCTTGATGCGATGGTACAGAATTATGGCACCTCGACGTTACCCTGTTCGTAACGAAAACTACGGAAACCATCGTCATGGCAACCGTGATAACGAATTCCCACCTCCACCTCCACCTCCGCCATTTAATGATGGAGTGAATCCGGCCTTAGCTCAATTTATGGCTGAAACAATTAGGCAGTTTGCCGAAGTAGTGGCAAGAATTCCACAACCTGCCGGTCGAATGGCGCAGGTAGGTTGTTCTATGCGCGATTTTGCTAGCCAGCAATTTTGCCTATTTGATGGAATGCAGGGACCGTTAGTTGCTGAAGCTTGGATTACGGATATCGCGCTATTGCATGAGATCCTTGGCTGTACTGATGAGCAAAAGGTTAATTATACAATACTAAGGCTAACCGATGAAGCTGCAAGATGGTGGAAGTCTAAGAAAGGACTCTTAGGAATAGAGTTGGGATGTGGAGTTGCTATCCCTTGGGATAGGTTTGTAAAAGAATTTAATGGGCGTTTCTTTCCAAGGGCACAAAGGCAGATACGGGCCATTGAATTTCAGAATCTGGTGCAAGGCACAATGACGGTAGAGCAATATTCCGCTAGGTTTATTGAACTATCAAGGTTTGGCCTCAACTTAATTCCGGATGAAGAAACAAAGGCGGAACGTTTCGAAAATGGCCTTAATCCTCGTATTAAGGAAAGAGTCATGTGCCACGAGATTAGAAACTTTGTTAAATTAGTCGATATAGCATCAGTTGCTGAAAGAGGAATGCGTGAATCATCCGCCGCTTATGAACTGAAGAGACGAGCAGCATCACAGGTGTCATACCCATTCAAACGACCTGCACTTAGCACTGGAAGCAGGCCAGCTGAGAAGAGGAATTTCCCTCCTACAACAGGGAATCAGGTGCCTTTATGCCAGAGGTGCGGGAAGGTGCATGCTGGAGAGTGCAAGGCTAGCGAACCAAATTGCTTCAGGTGTGGTCAATTTGGCCACTTCAAGAGGAATTGTCCACTAGATGCCCCAGAAGGATCCCGACCCCCAGGAAGCAACTTCCCACCAAGGCGACCCGCCCAAGCAAGGGTGTATACCTTAACTCCGGTTGAGGTAGACGAAGAAGAAGAACGAGGTGTTAACGATGTTGTGACAGGTACCATCATTTTGTTTGGTATCCTTGCGTGTACTCTTTTTGATTCAGGAGCTACACATTCATTCATTTCTGAAGCATACATTAAATTACGTCATGTTAGCACACGACCTTTAGTACAAAGTCTTACGGTTGAAACCCCTGGAGGAAAGAAAGTTGTATGCGATAAAATGGTAGAGAACTGTCCAATCAATATAAAAGGAAGGAACCTGCCCAAACTCCGGTTCACCAATTCTGTCTGGCCATCTGTCTGGGGGTGGTAGGCACTACTAAAGTTCAACTTTGTCCCCAGTTTTCCCCATAAGCTCCTCCAAAAACTACTAATGAATTTGGTATCCCGATCTAAAGTGATGGATCGAGGGACACCATGAAGACGCATAATCTCCCTAAAGTAGAGATGGCCGATCCGAACAGCATCCATGGTCTTCCTGCAAGCTACGAAATGGGCCATCTTGGAAAACCTATCAACCACAACCAAAATGGAATCACAGGCCCGTTGGGTACGAGGCAAGCCCAACACAAAGTCCATGCTGACATCGAGCCACGGAGCGTCAGGAACCGGTAAGGGGGTGTACAAGCCTGCATTGGTGAGAACACCCTTGGACTTCTGGCACACATAACAACGCTCCACAAAGTGAGCCACGTCACTGGTCAACTTGGGCCAATAGTAGTCAGAAGAGATAAGAGCCAACGTCTTGTCCCGCCTGAAGTGGCCCTCATTATGAAGTTCACTAATAATCTGTTGCCTTAGTGAACAATCTGGAATGCACAATTGTAACCCACGAAACAGATAACCATTATGCAAAATGAAATCAGAACGGTGACCATCTGTTACCTCCTGAATGATCTTCCCAAAGGAAGGGTTTGCTGCATACATGTCAGTGAAAGCTTCAAATCCTGCGACTCTAGTACTCATGGTGGTGAGGAGCATCGTACGACGACTCAGTGCATCTGCGACACGGTTTAGACTTCCTGCTTGGTGCCTTAGTGCAAAGGTGAATTCCTGTAAGTATGCCACCCACTTGGCGTGCCGTCTACTTATCTTGTGTTGACCATTGATGTACTTCAGAGCCTCATGATCGGTAATAAGGATAAACTCTTTGTGTACCAGATAGTGACGCCAATGCTTCAAAGACTGGACGATGGCATAAAACTCCAAGTCGTAGGTGGAATAATTCTTCTTTGATCCCAATAGCTTCTCACTGAAAAAAGCTATGGGACGTCCCTCCTGACTGAGAACGCCTCCAATTCCAACTCCCGACCCATCGCAGTTTACTTCAAACACCTTCTCAAAATCAGGGAGTGCCAAAACTGGTGCCTCGGTCATCTTCTGCTTGACTAGTTGGAAACTGATCTCTGCCTCCTCAGACCACTAGAACTCACGACCCTTGAGGCACTCTGTGATGGGAGCGATCAGGGTGCTGAAATTCCTGATGAATCGGCGGTAGAAGGACGCCAACCCATGGAAACTCCTCACGTTGTGTAAGGTCTTTGGCTGGGGCCACTCCAAAACGGCATCTATCTTGGATTGATCTGCATGGACACCATCAGTAGATACAACAAAACCAAGAAAGGTTACCGATGTAGTGAAGAAAGAACACTTCTTCTGATTAACGAAGAGGCGCTCTGTTCTCAACATACTGAAAACAGCACGAAGGTGCTCAAAATATGATGTCCAGGTCGGACTATAGATGAGGATATCGTCGAAGTACACCACGACGAATTTTCCCATAAAAGGCCGCAGAACCTGATGCATGAACCTCATAAAGGTACTGGGCGTATTGGACAACCCAAAAGGCATCACTAACCACTCGTACAGCCCATGTTGCGTCTTGAACGCCGTCTTCCACTCATCTCCAGGCCTTATTCTGATATGGTGGTAGCCACTTTTAAGATCAATTTTGGAGAAGACCCGAGAACCGGATAACTGATCCAACATATCATGCCAGCGGGGAATTGGGAACCAGTATTTTACGGTGATCCGGTTGATGGCTCTGCTATCAACGCACATGCGCCATGAACCATCTTTCTTTGGTACCAACAGGGCAGGAACGGCACATGGACTCATACTCTCACGGATGTAGCCCTGCTCCAGCAACTCTACCACTTGCCGTTGCAACTCTTCCGCTTCCTTGGGACTGAGGCGATAAGCTGGCCTATTCGGCAAAACCGACCCAGGAATCAGGTCAATCTGATGCTGGATATCTCGCATCGGTGGTAGTCCGGGGGGAAAATCTTCTGGCATGAGGTCAGAAAATTCTGATAGCATCCGCTGCACTTCTGGCGGCAATTCTGGAGTCTCGTCTACTGCACTATTCCCACAAGGCAGTAACGCATAAATTCTGTCTTCACACTTAACTTCGACTAAGAACCTGGACATAGAAAGCAGGTTAGCATTATCGGCTACCTGGGCAGGACTGGCTCCATCCCGACGAGGGGCTAACACAATCTTCTTCCCTTTGATGCTAAGGGAATAGGTATTCTTCCTGCCATCATGCACCACACTGCGATCATACTGCCTAGGTCTGCCTAAAAGTATATGACAAGCGTCCATAGATACGACATCACACCAAGCATTATCAAAATACTTCTTGCCTACAGAAAAAGACACTAGGTATCGTCTATCTACTTTTACCTCACTTCCTTTGCTGAGCCACGACAGCTTGTATGGCTTAGGATGATGTTCGGTCTTCAACTGCAATTTCTGGACAGCCTCATCAGACACTACATTCTCGCAACTGCCACTATCAATGATCATCTTACATACTTTGTCGGCCACCATGCAAGTGGTATGGAAAATATTGGTTCTCAACCAATCATCTCCAGAGTCCCCCTTCGGAGTCAGCAGACTCTTACGAATGACTAGAGTCTCTTGGTCGTCTCCATACAGCACCTCTTCATCTCCATCTTCGTCATACAATGGATCTCCAGTCTCCTCATACGTGTAATCTACCACGTCTTCCTCAAGCTGGAGGTTTTTGCCCTTCTGGCTGGCAGGTTTCCTGCATTCACTTGCCCTATGCCCCTGTTCCCCACATCGATAACATTTAACATTAGGGTTAGAATTACCCTGTGTTGGCGGCTGGACAGGACGGGATTCTTGGGGCCGAACCGGACGGTTGCCTTGATCGCTTCTAACCACGAGCCGCTTGTTCTGCTGCTTCTCTGCGACAAGTGCACGCTGATAGGCCTCCGAAACAGTCCACAGTGAGTGTAGGCTGAGGGCATCTTGTAGGGGCTGTCGCAATCCTCCCAAATACCGATCCACCATCTGCTCTTCTGTCTCAGATAAATCATTCCGCGCGATCAGCTGATAGAACTCCTCGGTGTTATCATCCACCGATCGCATGCCTTGCCTCAACGAGTGAAGTCGCTGAAACAGGGTTTGAGTGTAGCCGAACGGAAGGAAGTGACTCTTCATCTTGATCTTCATCTTCTCCCAATCGGTGATCTTGGCTTTGCCTTGCCTCTCTCTTGACCGCTTCAACTGCTCCCACCACGCAGATGCTCGACCCTTTAATTTGATGGCGACCAGTTTCACTTTGTCGCGATCAAGGACTTCCTTATACTCAAAAATCCGCTCTATCTCATTCAACCAATCGATGAAACCTTCGGCTTGTAACGTGCCAGAAAACTCGGGCAAGTCTACCTTGAAATCGAGGGCTCCATGATGACGTTCCCGACCACGGTGGTCCCGGTTTGGAGCGGGATTGTGATACGGGTTGTCGAAGGTGGAATCGGAATCGGAGTTCTCCATCTCACGATTGCCGAATTCCTGCACCGCAAGGCGCTGGGCTAATTCTGCAACTTGCCTCTGCAAATCTTCAATCATCACGTCCTGAACGCTACGATCACGGTGCGGAGCTTCTTCATTCGGAACCTGCCCACGACGACCACCACGACCACGACTACCAGCCATCGAAACTGATGAAGACCACGTCTCAGGAAGGTGCTGAAGCTCTGTTACCAATTGACGCCGGAACAGAATAGTGATTATTCTGTAGGCTAATCAACAAGTAATTTGCAAGTGTAGCGCCCCAGTTTTTAAAACATATTAATAATTTGATTAAAGATGAAAAATGATTATTTATGTGAATAAATAAACGATCAATTGTTTTATAAATATTTTCAACTGATTTAATAAACGGTGTTTTAATAAAACTGATAATTATTTTATATCCGAAAATTACTGAGTTAATAAATAGACAAAATAATTAATCATTAGATTAATTGGCTTTATTTTTAATTGTGCAAAATATTATTTGACACTTTATTATTTAGTGTAATAATAATATGTGTAATAATGTTTGTAATTAAATAACATTATTTATGAAACGAACCCAAATAATAATTTTTAATAAGACAGATTGTATTAAAATGACCACGAGTAAAATACCCTAGCGGCTGTTAAATTATAGAATTATCATTACACTCTCTCTGCGTCATCCCTTGCGTCGCATTCCACTGAGCTTTATAATAAACCAACAAAGTACTCTCCAGCTTACTCGTCCTCCACTCTGTTTATTATAAACCCTCCAGCCTGCTCTCCAGCTCCTACACTTATTACCCTCACGTTTCATCAGCTCCTGCACTCATTACTCTCACAGTTATAAAACAGAGCAATGTCCCTCTTCATATCGCACACTTCTTCCTTCTTTCTTTCTGCTCTTTTCTCCTTCTTTCTCATTCCTTCCTTTCTCTCTTCAATCTGAGAGTTACAGGAGACAGAGTGAGAAAGTGAGAGACGGTGAGATGGAGGGAAATAGAAGAGAGATCCATTTCTGCCATCGAGCAAGGCCACATTCCTGTCAAGCTTCACACTGAACGAAGACTCATCCTCCAGAAAACATAGATAGACGTGATCCCACAACTATGGCAGACAAGAATACAACAACAAATGATGGTTGAGTGAGTGGATGTTGTATAAGATTATTTTAATGGGGTAAGTGGGCTGCTGTTGGGTGGAGTGCATATGCTATTCCTACGTAGGGCATCCGAAGAAGCACTTATTTCAATCAACTTAGAAGGTATATATATATATATATATATATATATATATAATAATAGACACATGGGTTTATTTAATGGGTATTTTAGAATATAATTTTGGTGAATATATATAAAATCGGGTAATTTGGAAATTGTCTTATTAAAGTATATTACATTTATTATTTTAACCAATATTAGGTATTTTAATAATAAGTGGAATAATACGTGTGAATTAAATATCGGTGAGTGGTGTGTGAATTAAATATTGAGGAGTGGAATAATATGTGTGAATTAAATATTGGTGAGTGGTGTGTGAATTAAATATTGGTGAGTGGAATAATATGGAAAATTGATATTTTTGGTTTTATTAGAAATATTAGTATTTTGTCAGAAAATGGGTTTAAACTAATAATAATAATAATATTATGTAAAAGAGGTCCTATAATAGAATTAGGATTTTGTGGTAAATGATGTTAACACTTTTTAGGTGTATATGTATTTATAATTTTACAGATGAAGAAATATGAGACTGCAAATATGGCTGTAAGTATCTCTATACTTACTGAGGACGAAGCTGGTGGATTTTTCCATAATATTGTGTTTATTGTTTTATTTAATTATATGCATAGGAATAGCATATTGCATGCTGTTAATAATTCTGATGCAGGGTTAATAACAAGTTGGTTGTTGGGATGACCAATGGACAGGCATACCGCCTGTGCGAAAAACAATAATAAGTACAAGTTGGCTGTTGGGATGGTCAATGTGCTAGGCAAGTTATGGCTACTTAATTGACTGTCGGGATGGTCAATGTACTTGGCTGTCGGGATGACTAATGTACTAAGTATGCTACTTTGACTACTAGTGCGGAAAAGCTAAAAGAAAAACATAGTAAGGGAGTCCGTGCTCCAATAATTAGCCGCTTAATCGAACAGGGATTTAATGGCCCTGGTATGAGAGGAGTGCAAGAAGAAAATAAATAAGACTGTGCATATAAAACTGTCATTACATCATATCATTGCATCGTATATTGTTAATTAAATCAGTAATCATCATATTATTGAAAACAGTGAACTCACTAGGTATTTTTGTATTTTCTCTCTGTGTTATATATTAATACAGGTTATGAAAAAGATGAGTATCAGGATTGTCCAGACCTTTAGGTGATCTTGATAGCAGTGTTTGAGGTTGGGATGCCTCCATTTTGTGGACTGCTGTGTTCCAGTCCTTTATTATATTATCTTGAGAATGATATTTATATTTTTGTTGGTGTGTATTAACTATACTCTAGTTATTTTGGCTTGTAAATTATATGTGCCGTTTGTGGCACCTATTTTTAATGCACCTAGTGTGCAAATAGCGTGTAATGATAACCTAAGCAACTTTTAATTAATGTTTTGAGGTATTTCAGTCAGCTCTAACGTGTTATGTTATCAATTCCTAAGTCTTTAGAAGAACAAAAAAATATTCCGCTGCGAGAGTTTATCTCTGATGTAGTAACGTCACGTGGAAACCGGAGGTTTCTGCTTACGAATTTGCTGGTTCAAATTTGGGGCGTTACAGCAAGGAAGAAACAAGAAAATCACCCAAAAACAGAGAGAAAACTCTGAATTTTGATAATTAATCAATAACAATAATCTGTCGAAAAACGCCCACAAGCCGGGCTTTAATAGCTGAAAATTAGGTTTAGGAGAATTTTTGCCAAAAATAGCAAAATCCCGAAAACCCTAATAAAACGAAATACGTAATAAAATAATTATTATGTCGAAAATCTGGCCCAAATCGGGCTCAGAATCACCTCCTAAACAATAAACGAAAAGTTACCATAAATGGAAAAAAATATCTAAAATTAAGGTTTTGACAAGGAAAACAGCGAATTTTGGGGCTCGAAATGAGGCGCATTGAGCGAAGCTGGGTGGCCACGACGTGCGCGCCGAAGAGAGCTTTCCGAATTGGGGTCATATGCGCGAAACGGATACTCGTAGCCAAAGTTATGGCCAATTTACTGCAGCGCACTCGGAAATTGCCCCAATTAGGCCAAATTACGATTTCTTGCCAATTTTGCGCTGATCCGCCTGCTCCAGGTATTTCAGCGCCATTATTGTGCAATTTGACATCTCAACGTCACCAGACTCGGATCCTCTGCATCATTGAATCTCTATCAACTGTCCGCAAAAGATCTGGATTTTCTTTAACAATACGAAAAAGAAACTCAAAATTTCCGTTCTTGATAGCACAGAAGATGGCTCCATCAACGCAACCTTTCTGCCTCTGTTGCATATTTGACATTGATATCTCTTTGGACATGAGATCCAAAAGCTTTTGACAATGGGCGTGGATCCCCTCCATTTCATGTAAATGCTCAATTCCTTTGTCAGTAGTCCAATCTATGTTAAGTAAACTAGATGGAACTATTAATAAAAACAAAACAAAATGAAGAGTAGGAAGTTTCAAAAAATAAATTAAGAAATAGCATACCGGAGAAGTTACGTAGATTTGAAACCAGTTGGCGCAATCGAGCAAGCACTGCAACAGTAGAAATTAAATTATCTCACTTATACACTAGAAAGTTATAAACATAACATAATTAACAATGTATTTGTTATACTAACTTGTAGTTTGTGCATATTCCCATGACTAGAATCACTTTTTTTTTTTTTTTTAAAGTAATAAGAAACTTATTTTTAGAATTAGCTACATCTATAATCGAATCATAAGGAAAAACTATCATCCTAGGTACATCGATACATCGATCGTAAGACCAAGTAAGTATGAAAAACGGAGGAATAACAGAAAACACACGTGAATAGTAACATGAACAGTGTTTTTGGGAATAGAAATCAACGGTGAAAGAAACACACCACAACGGAGTCTCACCACTGTATTTGGACAAGTGTCATCTCACAATATTAGGGAAAATTCCTGTGTCAAAAAAAAAAAAAAAAAAATTAGGGAAAATTCCATAACTTCATTCAATTGCCATTAAAGATCTTGGTTACATTCCTTATAAGGTACTACCTGCTTATTGAAGATAAATATAAAACTAGATAAAGCAAGGATAACAATAGACTGAGAAGATAAATCAGATATTCTCCATCTTCATCCAACTCGAAAAACGTGAGTGAAAGTAGTTATTCCAGGACACTTCTCTTCCTCTTCTAGCTATTTACCACGAACAAGTGTATTCCAGGACTCCTCATAAACCGACCCCACTAGCCTTCAAATAGGCTAATAGATAATGAGATGAGATAGGATTCATCTTCCATGCATGTCGACACAAACACACCACCAAGAAACATAATATAATTGAACACACAAATGCAGGTAACTAATAGAACTACGATGGAACGCAAACCAGTAACTGACTCCGTCATACATACACCATGCTGATATTCTATCATCCTTGCATTACACTTTTCTCCTAGCTATCACTCTCTTAGAGTGATTCCTTAATCACCCTTTCTAAATTTAAGCATCAGAGGTATCCCGCTAGCACCCCAACAAATCTCTATATTCTCTATTAAAAATTTTAAACCTAATTCTAACCTAATTTTAGAATCTAGTTAAAACTGTCACATCACGATAATTGAAAAAAATAAAATAAAGGTAATATATAACATTTCTGTTTATAAAAAGACTTACGGTAAAACAACCTAAGCAAACATTCTTAAAGAAGTCTTGGAAACCAGATGGAACATTTAAAGAGTAGCAGTGTGGAGATAAGCCGAGTACAAAAGTTGCGTGTCAAACGGTGCACTGTCCTCGTCCACTCAAAAGGATCATATTAACACGCACGCTTTGGTTTGGATTGGCAAAAACTTTAATAACTAGTTATCCGGTTAATAACTAATTTTTAATAACTGGCGGTCGGTAATAACTACAACTGGTCTATCAGTTATGATTATTTAAATGGGAATAACCAGATATCCTGATTACGGTTGTGGTTTTGAGGAATGTATACCCCTACATGAAGCAATGAACTGATGGCCTATTCGAGCGTTTTCCCAAAGCATTTTTATTTTTTGTGAGATAGAGTTATATTTTTTAACTTTTTTCTTATGTGAAAGGTAAGTCTTTTTAACTTTTGACTCGAGCGAAAGCAGAGAGCCAGCGATGGGCTACATCTTTACTGTATTTAAGTGTATGAAACAATATTACACAGGGCTTTATTTATATAGGGACTAAGAGTAGTAAGCAAATAAATCCTAGAATATTAAGGAATGAAATAAACCCTAACAAGGAAACTAAATCAATCATAATGTTGTAAATATTCTAACACGGTAGAACATAGTATATTATATGAAAAGAAAAAGAAAAAATTATTAAAAATAAATAAATAAATAAATAACCCAAAATATGATTTTCATTGTCACAAACGAACCTTGGAGAAGAAAGTTTAGGCAAAAACATACCTGAACCGATAGTTTTTGCTTGATCGCTTTGGCGCTTTTCTACCTTTCCAACGTCCAAACGAATTTCATTGGTGGCACCAGCCGATTGAATGCACGTACCTAGCTTTCACTGCAAAAGAGGCCATTGATTCTAAAGTAAGAATTTGATAGTAATTAACAAATAAAACTTGAGCATACCGGCCATATGATCAATAAAAACACATTTTTTAAACAAATACTATAATAAAATTGGCTTTAATTAGGTTTTTTGCAATTATTCATTGGACGGCGTTACATGTAATGCTTAGATCGAGAAATTACGTCCATCTAATTAAGGTGTGTGTGGGGGCATATATATATAATACGAAAGAGAGAAAAGAGATCGAGTGGTCCTAACAGGAGTAGATCCATCGTTCCAACACGCGAGCTGATCTCCACTCTGGAATATTGCATAAGCCATGGCGGACAAAGCATACAAAGGGGAGCAATTATCTCTGTCTAAAGCAAGAGTCAAACGTGGACAACTCTTGATTAAACTCCAAGCAAAATCTGTTGCATATTTGTTTTGTGCCATTAGCATACAGAAAACATTGAACAATTAAGAAGGGATTTCAAATCATCACGAATAAAAACGACCGATGGATTGTTAGACGAAGAGTTCTTACCTAAATTTCTGGTATATATAGCCTGGGTACAAAGCGTAGCACCATTGACGCCGTTTTCTGGCATTAGATCTTCCGGCGGAGTTAGAGAATAGAGTTGGCCAGCCAATGCTGTATGCCTAAACTGAATAGCCATAACAACAGGAAGTATATTTGTCGCATTTCCAATGCTGACCAACTTCTTGTTCCCGCTAAGCATACGCTTTGCCATCTGGCAGTTTCCAATAAAAAGAGCCTCAAATAGATCGAGCTGTATTTCCCTTGTAATCTTTTATTTCCAAAGCGTCTTCCCACATCATATCGACCAACACCTCCACTTTATGCAAATGTCTCGCAACAACAGCATATGAAGAGCCGTCTGCCCCAAAGCTGTGATTCTTACATTCACTGCATTGGGTTGGAGTTCAATGAGCTCCCTTGCATCGTACAAGTTACCACTTCGCAAAGCGTCGGATAAGGCCACATACTCATCATAGAAATTGCTCTCGTTGTTGTCCATCCCTGCGAAGTTTCTCTTGTTTTCATAGAATGGTATATATGATGATGAAATGAAACGATTCTGAGATCTACATCCCAACTATCGGATGACATTTTGAACATTTTCATTATGAAACTAAAATTTATTTGCACACTTGAAGGAATAATTAATCTTCAATTCGTAATCTTAGAAAGGAGATCATCGAAGGAGAAAATACCTGTATTTTTAGGGACGTACATTCCTTCCAAAGTATCCCAAGCATCCCTGGCGGAAGTAATCTTCCTAATCTTAGAGAATGCGTCCGATCCGCATGAAATCTGGATCACATGCAAAGCCATGGAATTCTTCTTTCTCCAAACCATAATAGTAGCTTCATCATCTTCTAGCAGATTAGGATGTTCTGTGGTTGCATTAACAATGACCCAAAGATCATGAGCCATCAAATAGGTTTGTACCCGAACACTCCAATCCTCATAATTATGTTTATCAAGAACTGCATGAACAGCCGCAGACAAGCCTGCCGTTGTTTCCATGTTTTGATCTATATAGTAACTCTGAATGGTTTCCCCGCCCCTCTCTCTGCCTCTATCTCACTCACTGCCAGATTTGATGCAAACAAATGAATTCAAAGGGCTGTCTTCAAAAACCGCGGCTCCTAAATCTCACTGCGTGGTTGTGGTCACTGGTATCAATGATATTCTGTATAAAGCTTCACATAGAGTCTAAGGCAAACGCTTCAGCGACAATCAAGCTGAGGATAATAATCCTAAATCAACAACACCACAGCCACGACTTACGAAAAATGAAGATGCAGTTAAGAGTTGATAAGTTAGAATTCAAATGTACGTAAACATATCTCAGATATAGATAACATCTTTTATATATATATATATTCAACTGTAAACATGTCAGATGATGATACAATCTGATATTCCTATCTCACTATCATTGTAACCTAAGATACATTATAAATACAAAGCCGCAGTGCAAAAACATTCATAGAATTCTCAAGACTTTATAACTGGTAGTGGTAAACGAACTCGAAGAGATCGACGACTGGGAAAAAATAACAAGAAGAAGAAGGAACGACTGCCGATTAGACGAGAGACCTGTTGGAAACTCAACAAATCTAAAACGTAAGAAGGATATTTAATAAAGAAGAGTTAAGAGTTTTTTTTAATAAAGGCATTTAGTTTATTGATGTCTTAAGTTTTCTTCAACTGAAGTCTTAAATTAGATGAGTTATTGGTGTTAATTTATTGTAATAAAGAAGAAGTAAAAAAATGCTTTAGTCGTTTGTGTTTTGTATGCCAATATATATGGGCTTTGTAAGGTGTTTTAAAATATAAAAAAACAAGTAAAGAATATTTCCTCAACTCTTCTCTATTTTTCACTACTCTTCTCTAAGTCTTATTTTGTCTTCTAGTAATAAAAGAGAGAAAGAGTGAAAGAGATATAGAAAGTTGACTAGTTAGTAAACTAGTTTGTCTTTCAAATTGGTCTCAGAGCCTTGTACATTTTGCCATTCCCATTTTTTGTCCATTCTAGAAATGGATTCCAACGTGGTCTAGCAACAAATCCCTAGATTATCAAAAGATAACTATGGGTCGTGGTCTATCCAAATAAGAGCCTTGTTTGGGTTTCAAGATTTGTGGGAAGTCCTAACTGACAGATTTACAGAACCCACCGAGGAGGAAGAAGCTGAATACACAGGTGATGAGAAGAAGGCTCTTAAGGAGCAGAGGAAGAAGGATAAAAAGGCTTTGTTTCTACTCTATCAAGGGTTGGACGAGCCTACCTTCGAGAAAGTTGCTAAAGCAACGACAAGTAAACAAGCATGGGAGATTCTAGCTTCCATCTTCAAAGGAGATGAACGGGTGAGACGAGTCGGTCTCCAAACATTACGAGGAGAGTTCGAGGCTCTTCACATGAAGGATGGAGAATCGGTGTCCGATTATTTTTCACGATTGTTAGTAATTGTGAATGGTTTAAAAAGAAACAATGAGAAGCTTGATGACATCCAAGTCGTAGAAAAGGTACTTCGATCCATTTCCTCTAAATTTGAGCATGTAGTTGTAGCTATCGAAGAGTCTAAGGACTTGGAGAATCTTAATTGTTGGGTTCATTACAACTTACAAGTACATGAGCAAAGGATGCAGAAGAATGCTAATTCTGGTGTATTAGAACAAGCACTAGAGTCAAAACTGACTCTAAATGATCAAGGCAAATTCAACTCCAACTGTGGTCGTGGTAGAGGCCGGGGGCGTGGTATTTCTCAACAACCATGTCAAAGTCAACAGGAGACTCAAAGCTTCAGAAGTCGGGGACGAGGAGGCCACGGAGGAAGAGGAAGATCCACATATGGACGTGGAAACTCCAAGAATATCCAATGCTACAACTGCAAGAAGTTTGGACACTACGCCTCGGATTGTTGGCACAAAGATGATGAACAAGCCAATGTTGCAGAAGCAATTAATGAGGTTCACGGTGATTCTATTTTACTTCTTGCTCATAATGATTCAAATTCAATAGATGAGGTTTGGTACCTCGATTTTGGCGCAAGTAATCACATGTGTGGGAAGAAAGATCTGTTCGTAGAACTCATAGAAGGAGTTCACGGAAATGTGAACTTGGGGGATTCCTCCAAAATATCAGTTGAAGGCAAAGGGAAGATAAAAATTTGTCAAAATGATGGTAAGAAATGGTACATTTCTGATGTTTATTATGTGCCTAATATGAAAAGCAATATTCTTAGCATTGGGCAGCTGCTCGAGAAGGGGTACACCATACATATGGAGAACTACTCTCACATTTTGAGAGATACACGTGGAGGAATTTTGGCTCATGTTCCAATGGCTAATAATCGCATGTTCCCGTTACATCTTAACATAAAATCCGAGAAGTGCTTCTATGGACTCAAAGTAAGTGAGTCATGGAAGTGGCATCTTCGGTTTGGTCATCTACATTTCAGTGGCCTAAAGCTACTATCATCATCTGGCATGGTGCATGGGTTACCAGTGATCAAGCCACCGAGCAATGTTTGTGAAGAATGCATACTTGGCAAGCAGGCACGACTTCCTTTTTCTAGCGGCAAATCTTGGAGAGCATCGTCACCATTGCAGCTAGTTCATACTGACATATGTGGACCAATAGAGTCCATGTCATTAGGAGGTAATAGATACTTCATTACCTTTATTGATGACTTTAGTAGAAAACTTTAGGTTTATTTTCTTAAAGAAAAGTCAGCTACCTTTATTGTATTCAAGAACTTTAAAGCTCTTGTTGAAAATCAAAGTGGTCACAAGTTCATAACTCTCCGTTCAGATCGAGGTGGTGAATACACCTCAAAAGAATTTGACAAGTATTGCAAGGAACAAGGAATAAAGCATCAGTTTACTGCTGCTTACACACCACAACAAAATGGAATTACAGAAAGGAAGAATCGTACCATTCTCAATATGACCAGAACCATGCTCAAGGAGAAAGGACTGCCAAAACAATTCTGGGCAGAAGCTGTGGCAAGCTCAACTTATCTACTCAATCGATGTCCGACCAAAAGTGTCAAGAATATGACACCTCAAGAGGCATGGAGCGGTTACAAGCCAAGTGTTGCACACCTTAGAATCTTTGGGTGTCTTCAATATTCTCAAGTTCCTAAATCCAAGAGGAAGAAGCTTGATGATCGTGGTGAGAAATGTATTTTCCTCGAATATAGTGAAGAGTCGAAGGCGTACAAGCTCTACAACCTACTAACAAAAAAGCTAGTGGTTAGTAGAGATGTTATCTTTGATGAAGAAAGTGTGTGGAACTGGAGTGATGAAGAC
The DNA here is from genome assembly GCF_958979055.1 of Alnus glutinosa. Classification (NCBI taxonomy): domain Eukaryota; kingdom Viridiplantae; phylum Streptophyta; class Magnoliopsida; order Fagales; family Betulaceae; genus Alnus; species Alnus glutinosa. The sequence continues at coordinate 14,630,908 of NC_084895.1, read as the reverse complement.
AAGGTCAAAGAACAAGTGTTGGAGGAGCCTGAAGAGCTCTCAACAGAAGCTCCACCAAGTACCCCACCATCTTCTCAGCCTAGCACACCGTCCATAGCTCATAGAGACTCTACACCTTTTATGGGAGGTAGCAGCAGCAGATCCTCTACAAATCAAAGTAAGATGAGAAGTCTTAGGAAAATCTATGAGCAAACAGAAGAAGAAGAGACTAATCTTTTCTGCCTATATACTGATCATGAGCCTCTTACCTTTCAAGAAGCTGTTGAAGAAGATTGTTGGAGATCCGCAATGGAGGAGGAGATACATGTTATTCAAAAGAATGACACTTGGGAGTTGACAACACTCCCATCAAACCAAAATGCTATTGGTGTCAAGTGGGTGTACAAGATCAAACGCACTGCAGAAGGTGAAGTTTCTCGATGCAAGGCAAGACTAGTAGCTAAAGGCTACAAACAAAAGTACGGCATCGACTATGAAGGGGTCTTTGCACCAGTTGCGAGAGTTGACACAGTGAGATTGTTGATCGCACTTGCCGCTCATCATAACTGGAAGATATACCAACTTGATGTCAAGTTAGCTTTTCTCAATGGCATCCTTGAAGAAGAAGTATACATACAACAACCGGAAGGCTTGATAATAGAAGGAGAAGAAAGCAAGGTGTACTGCTTTAAAAAGGCGTTATATGGCCTAAAGCAGGCACCAAGAGCTTGGAATGCATGCATTGATGGTTACCTTCATCAGAATGGCTTCACCAAATGTCCATATGAGCATGCTGTTTATATGAAGAAAAACCATCGAGGTGAATTTCTAATTATTTGCCTATATGTTGACGATCTGTTATACACAGGAAATAATAGTGAAATGTTCAAGGAATTCAAGCAATCAATGTTTAGGGAGTTTGAGATGACAGACAACGGGTTGATGTCCTACTTCCTTGGCATTGAAGTGAAGCAACAACATGATGGAATTTTCATATCTTAAAAGAAGTACATGAAGGAGATATTAGAAAAATTCAAGATGGAAAGCTGCAACTCTATGAGTACCCCAGTTGAAACAAGCATAAAGTTGTCAAAAGAATGAGATGATCGAGTTATTGAACCAATTCTTTACAAGAGTTTGGTTGGAAGTTTGAGATACTTGATGATCACAAGACCAGATATTGTCTATGGAGTTGGACTTGTGAGTCGATACATGGAGAAACCAATGCAGACTCATTGGTTAGCTACAAAAAGGATACTAAGGTACAAAAAAAGGTACTATGAATCTTGGTTTATTCTATGCGTATGGTGATGAAGCAAAATTAGTTGGTTACTCAGATAGTGATTGGGGATGTGACCAAGATGAGAGGAAAAGTACTACTGGTTATGTGTTCTATTTTAGTTCTACAGCATTTTCTTGGACATCCAAGAAACAAGCAATTGTAGCCTTGTCTACCTGTGAGGCGGAGTATGTGGCGGCTTCATCTACTGTTTGTGAAGCTATATGGCTAAGGAATCTCTTGAAGGAACTAGAACATCCACAAGAAGAACCAACTGTGATTTATGTGGATAACCAATCAGCAATAAAGCTAGCGAAGAATCCAGTACAACATGGGAGGAGCAAACACATTGACACTAGGTACCACTTTCTTAGAAACCATGTGAAGCGGAAGACAATAGAGCTCCAATATTGCCACACCACTGAACAAGTAGCAGATATATTTACTAAGCCATTAGCAGGTGCAATTTTCATGAGGCTAAGAGATATGCTTGGCATGAGGACAGTTTTGGTTTGAGAGGGCGTGTTGGAAACTCAACAAATCCAAAACGTAAGAAGGATATTTAATACAGAAGCTAGTTAAGAGTTTTTTTTTTTAATAAAGGCATTTAGTTTATTGATGTCTTAAGTTTTCTTCAACTGAAGTCTTAAATTAGATGAGTTATTGGTGTTAATTTATTGTAATAAAGAAGAAGTAAAAAAATGATTTAGTCGCTTGTGTTTTGTATGCCTATATATATGGGCTTTGTAAGGTGTTTTAAAATATAAAAAAAAGTGAAGAATATTTCCTCAACTCTTCTCTATTTTTCTCTACTCTTCTCTAAGTCTTATTTTGTCTTCTAGTAATAAAAGAGAGAAAGAGTGAAAGAGATATAGAAAGGTGACTAGTTAGTAAACTAGTTTGTCTTTCAAGACCTGCTACTTTTTTGATCCCTGTCCAATTTTTATTTATTTTTTTAAAAAAACTAATCATTAGATTTATTTTTTTACATATTAATCTTAGATATTCAATAATTAATTTTAAATTTTGATCCCATCCAACTTTTATTCAAATTGTTTTTAAACTAATCATCATATCTGTATTTTTACATATTCATTCTACATATTTAATAATTATTTTTTTAAAAAAAAAAAAAAATTACTAGAGTTAGATTAGAGTTCAGCAGGAGTTGAAAAAATAGCATTTCTCATCTCATATGTTCACAACTATCACAATTGAGACCTGCTATTCTTCCAACTTTTGTCTATCTTTTATCCAATTCTTTTTTAAATCCTTCATTAAATATGCATTACCTACATATAAACCCTTCAATGAAATATTTAAAAAACAAATATAAATAAAATTGGACAGAAATTGAAATAAATAAATAAATAGCATCTCTTGCTTTAGTTGAAAATGTGGTTGCAAATCTCGTGTTGTTTTGATTGGAAGTTGCAGGGGGACTTGGATGTTGGCAACTTAAGTGTGCGAACCTAAGTGCAGGTTGTTGCAAAGTAGTAATTCTAGAAAGTCCGAGTGTCGAACCATAGGGATTTGGGAAACAAAGAACACTAAAAAAATAAAATTAAGAAAAATCTATGACAGATGATTTAGTTGAATGATGCAAACAACATTGGGGTTTTACTTTTAACAAAATTATAATATTTATTTCGCAACTCATATGATAATCGAAAAATAGATCAGTGAATACCAAGAGAAAATATTATCAAAAGATTAATCTTAAAATTAATTGATTTTATTACGCAAAATTTGTTATTTGATTCGCAGGGAATTCAAAGCATTCACTGTACCGGTAATTAACAATAAATCAAGAAATTTTGCAAAACAAAAACTTTTTTTCTAAGAATAAATCATGCAATCAATTAAAAAGATCATACATTAAAAACCATAAAAGAGTTGAAAAATAAATACTACAATCTTATTAAAAGTTTCACCCCTAGCCTCAGCTAGAGATTTAGCTAGACATGATTACGTAAATAAATTTTACCTTTAAAATCATAAACATCATGCTAGCAAAATAAAATAACTAAGAAGAGAATAAAAACAAATCTTGAACCGTCGCCGCTGTCTTCTTCAATCTGGAGCTGAACGTCTTCTTCTCTTTTTTCTGCAATTTTCGAATCCCTTGTTTGTTGCTATGTTGCTTCTATTGTAGAGATAAGAGTCATTCTTCTTTTGAGATTTATACAACTATAAGAATCTCAGTTTTCTATTTGTTCCATGTCTCTCTCTTACACTTGAAATAAAACTCTGCTTCTTCTTTTTATAAGAGCGAAAGACACATTTTTCTTCTTGATTTTGTCATGCAGTAGTATTTGAATTTTTCTCCAATTCTTGGGTCCAGCAATTTGGTTTCACATCTTCTTGTACTACATGTTGGACTCAATCTTTGGCATAAGATAGACTTTTTCTTTTGACCCACCTCTTGGCCTTAACTCTTTGATTTCTTTTGTAATTCCTACATAACACAATTTCTTGCATTAATATATCATTTAATCTTAATATTAATATTTGAACAATATTTCACAATTAAATATAAAATGCAATAATTAAATCATAATAAAGTATGATAATACTTATTTTAATAGGAAAAATAAGCACTTTTAAGCTATCATCATTGAAGATGACTGAAATTAACACTCTCACCGCATTGAAGAAAATTCATCTTCATCTTGTACCAATATTGCACTCTCCTTTGTCTATGCATTAAGAGATTCATGGTTTTTTCTAATTCATTCTCTTGTTTTGTTTTAGAATATCCTGTTTTTCCTTTATGAAATTAGTGTAAGGTAATTTCAACGTTGTTAATAAGAGAAGCTTCAATGCTAATTGAAACTTTCATGCTATTTGTACACAAATTGTAGGTACACAATACTTTATGCGCGCGCACACACACTGATAAAATGCTCTCAACATGACAACTTAGAAGAAGCAAACATGGGGGGATTTGGAACACATAGAAGCACATGCATATGTCTTGAAATGGCGGTAAGGGGTCAACTAAGTGGCATATTTTTAAATTTTTGACAGAATTTAACGAAAAATCTTAATAGATCAATGAAATTAAAAAATAATTGAAAGATTTATCCACTATTTATTTTTATTTTATTTTATTTTATTTTTTTAAAGTTTAGAAGGGTAATTGAAAGAGCAGCGATAATTCAAGGAAATTAAATGAAGTTTTCTCTAATTTGAAAGTAAACTTTGTCCTTATCAAAATATAATAATCTTAAAGATGCATTATAATCTATATAGCTGGTGGACCTTACCAAAATATAATAATCTTAAAGATTCTTTATAATCTATACAGCCGGTGGAATTTGCAAAAAATAAGAATAGATCATTAGACATTTGCAAATAAGACAGGAAATGACACACATCTTCAAAGATTAATTAAAAACGTTTGGGCAATAATTAGTTTATCCCATGTGAGCCATTGCCAAAATTGAACCATAAAGTTTTCCTTCAAATTTTATATAGAGAATTTTAATTTGTTTGTTTTTTTTTTGTTTTGTTTTGTTTTGTTTTTTTTTTTTTTTTTGTTAATTTTGTTTATAAAATTGTTGAGTCACATAGCTTTTAAAAAATGTGTTTTTTAAATACAATTTTCTCTAATTCTCTTAAAGCTATTTAAAAAATATGTACATTTTAAAAGTTCAAGAGACACATGTCAATATTATAGACCGCATTAAAAGGAATTTCTTTAACCTAGTTTGAAAAAATATAAATAAATAGCATTACCAAAATATAATAATCTTTGAGATTCATTATAAGATATCATGGTCTTAATCAAAGATTTATTATAATCTATGCAGCTCGTGGAATTAGCATAAATTATGAATAGATAGATACAACATTTGCAAATGAGATAGGAGATCACACATCTTCAAAGATTAAATAAAGAAGATAATACCCCATTTATTTAGAAAAAAAATAAAAAATAAAAATAAAGAATATAATATGGTATGAAATATTACAAGTATGTATCATTCATATGCTAGCAAAATTTGTCTTGCATCAGTTTAACTCTACATGTGCTTTTCATGAGCGTAATCCTAGTCATTGTCATATATTATTTACAAAGATGCTAGCCACTTTTGAAATGGTCCATGAACAATTATTGGTACTCATGTGGACACATTCTCAAGACGGGTCGAACCATAGCCTATCTTAATCTACCGAATAGGATAAGAACAAACAACCGGTGAGTAGGAATTAATAAGAATAAATCTTGTCTCCTTTTAGCATCATATTTCTGGAAACTCGAACTCATGTTGTCCCTTCACTAAACCACTTTTTTTTTTTTTTTTGAGAACTTTACTTATAACCCTTTATATTTTATCATTTTTGAAAAAAGTACACAAACTTTAAAAAGTGTCAGTTTATGGTATCTATCTTTCAATTTCTTTTGAATTTTAACCATCCGTTAGAATTTTTCATGAAATCGTGACAGAATTTCCAAAATACCCCTCCATCTATGCATTAAGAGATTCATGGTTTTTTCTAATTCATTCTCTCGTTCTGTTTTAGAATATGCTGTTTTTCCTTTATGAAATTAGTGTAAGGTGATTTCAACCTTGATAATAAGAGAAGCTTCAATGCTAATTGAAACTTTCAATGCTATTTGCACCTAAATTGTATCTACACAATAATTTATGTATGCGCACCGATAATATGCTATCAACATGACAACTTAGAAGAAGCAAACATGGGGCCGAGCATTTGGATCATGCAGAAGCACATATATATATATATGTCTTGAATTGGCATGGGTGTGAGGTCGACTAAGTGGCGTATTTTGAAAATTTTAACAGAATTTAATTAAAAGTCTTAATAGATTGATGAAATTAAAAAATAATTGAAAGATTAATATATTAAATTGAATTTCTTTTTATGATTAGAAGGATAATTGAAAGAGTAGCGGTAATTCAAGAAAGTTTAGTGAAATTTTATCTAATTTGAAAGTAAATTTCGTCCTTGCCAAAATATAATAATCTTAAAAATGCATTATAATTTATACAGTTCGTGGAGCGTGCCAAAATATAATTATCTTAAAGATTCTTTATAATTTATACAGCCAGTGAAATTTGCATAAATTAAGAATAGATCATTTGATATTTGCAAATGAGACAGGAGATGACACACACCTTCAAATATTAAGTAAAAACGTTTGGGCGACAAGTTTATCCCACGTGAGCCATTTCCAAAGTCGAACCCATAAAATTTTTCTTCAAATTTTGTATAAAGTTTTATTTATTTATTTTTAATTTAGTTTATAAAATTGTTGTGCATTTAGCATTTAAAAAATATGTGTTATTTAAATACAATTTTCTCCAATTCTCCTAAAGCTATTTTAAAAAAAAATGAACATTTTACAAGTTCAAGAGACAAATGACAATTTTATAGACTGCGTTAAAATAAATTTCTTTAACCTAGTTTGAACAAAAAAAAAAAAAAAAACTGTCATTATCAAAATATAATAATCTTAAAGATTCATTATAAGATATCATATATGGTGTTAATTAAAGGTTTATTATAATCTATGCAACTCGTAAAATTAGCATAAATTAAGAATAGATAGATGGATACGACATTTGCAAATGAGTCAGGAGATGACACACATCTTCAAAGACTATCATTCATAGGTCATCAAAATTTGACTTACATCACTTTAACCCTACATGTGCTTTTCATGAGCATAATCCTAGTCATTGTCATATATTATTTACAAAATGCTTAGCCACTTTTGAAATAGTCCATGAACAATTATTGGTACACTTTCTCGAGACAGGTCTAACCATAGCCTATATATCTTAAGCTACCGAATAGCAAAGGAGATAACAACAGGTGAGTAGGAATTATGTAAGGGAAGGTGACTTCAAAATTAATAATAATATTAAGTGAAACTTGAGTGTTCCTCTTCCTTGGAAACTTTCATGCTATATATATATATATATATATATATATATATATCGTCAAACAGATTGTACACAATAACATGTAAAACATTTTTACCCATGCACTAACCGGTCAAGAGAATTTCATGGACGTACGACACATGATATATTCATCCAAAGAAAAAAATAAAAACAACAGATTGAAGTTGCATTAGGTATATATATAAGTTACGTACGTTTTTAAGGCTTCTATCCAATAAATAAAAACAAAAAACAAAAAAATAAGAAAATAAAAATAAAAAGATGAAAGAAAAAGAGAAAACTTCAAATCTTAGTACATAGTGGATCTACCATTATTATGATTGTCCTTTTTTCTATGCCAAATTGATCCTCTTGGGTGCGTAATTTGATTAAATATGATACACTAAAAAAATAAAAAAGAAAGTCATCAGTGTCGTTTTATTCAATTAGCGTCTTTTAAAAAATAATTATGCTAACTTCTTTATTAGGCGTTCACTACAAAATATATATATATATATATATATATATATATATAGTGGCGAGAAAAACTCGCCTATGATAGTTCTATTGTCACCGTTATTGATTAATAGCGGTGACATGTCGATGGATACTAATAATCAATGCTAATAATCCATAGCAGCGACAAATGTTGCCTCTGAGAATATTTTTGTGTCGATGCTAAACCTATTAGAACCGAAACAAAATGTCACTACTAATGTTGAACCATTAGCTGCGATTCATGGGTCGCAACTAATGCTAGACCATAACTAGCGGTTCTGTGGTCGCTATTTCATGCCCTTAACAAATTAAAAAAAATTTGTTTTTGTTTTTTAGATAAATTTTGGTTTTTTATTTATATAATTACCAATGCTAAACTTGCCATTAAAATCGACATCATAAAAGTATAATTTCTACACTCTCTTCGAGTAAAATATGATTTGCATGAAATTAAAAATATGGAAAACTTTATTTATCACTACTAATCTCTCATCACTTTTGCAATCATATTTATAAATTTTAAAAAGTATTATTTTAGTATTTTTTTTTTCAAATTTTTTTTTTTTTTTTAATCTCACCCATCTGTTAGAATTTTTCGTTAAAATCTAAATTTGGAATAGATCACTATTTGACTTTGATCCATTTGTGACTTTAAAAGCCACATCAACTTTAGAAGGATAAAAAGAGAATAAAAAATAGTCCATAACATTACTCATAAAATTAAAACCAGCCAGCTCAGTCCCTACAAAATTAAGATGTCTTAAAATTTGGGCTGGTTTTCGAGTAAATTCTAAATATTCAACCACTCTAATACTCAGCCCAAATTGAAATTAAACTTAAGAGTACTATACGTAACACTTTTCAACAATAATTGTGCTTAATTAATTATTATTAAAATTCAGCACAATTCAATGATAAATTACTTTTTATTATAATTTATTTAACGATATTGACAAGTTTTTTTTTATAAGATTGCTTTTATACTTTGGAATTTTTTCAAGTGTGAACAAGTTTCAGCAACTTTTTGCTAATCTCAACTATGTTATTTGTTATTGTTTGTTCATTTTATTAAGATATTTTTTTTTTTTTGGTTGATTTGCTAGATTAATAGCTATTAGAATATGCTCATATTCTTGCAAATAAAACAAGACATCGTAACAAATGGAGGATGAGTTTTTTGCAAATAATTTAGCTGTCAATATTGAGAAAGAAAATGTTGAAAACTTCATTTCTCTAAGAGAGTGTGAGATGCAATTTTAGACGCTTAATTTTTTTATTTTTCTTTATTTTTGTATTAGTATGTTATACCAATTTTGGCATATATATATATATATATATATATATATATATATATATATATATATATATATATGAAGTCTGATAGATATACTATTTGTGTTACACTTATTGTCTCATAATTTCTCTTTTAAATTGTATTTACTATATTTTATATATATATATATAAAATAAAGATATAAAATATAAAGATCAAGAATAAAAAAATGTCATTATATTTTATTATTTTAGTTACGCTCCTGCTTCTATGTATACGTACAAATTTTTGGCTTGGGCACTATTCCTCATCACCTCTTAAAAAGGACATAATTATTTTCATGAAAATAGTTATTTTTAAGAATAATGTGCAAACAAATAAAAGAATAGCTATTTTATAAAAATAATCATTTTATTCTAAAAATCTATTCTGCACATAAGGCAACCTAGGCGTTACACGTTGTACATGAAGTTGTGTTTATAAGTTCAAACAGGAAAGTGTGTTGTCCAATAGCACATTATATTAATCGTACCTATTTATTCTCTCTCTTTACCCGTAATCGATTAATTAATTTGTTAGAATTTATTTATTGGCATCTAACTTACCTTAACAGTTAAGAGCACTAGAAGCGCGTAGCTTCCCTAAATTTCATGCCATAGGAAAAATTTCTAGAAAGAACTCACTGAATAAAATTCTCTTCTTGTTACGTTCCCTGAGCTAAAAAAACACTAGAAAGTTAAAAGTTATATCATAGAATAGATGTAGAGCGTAACGTCAAGCTAGCTGACGTGTACAGCACTGAATTAGAAATGGGCAGCTGTCAGCTGAGGTGTTGGAAGATATATAAGATTAACTACTTAAACTGATCATTTGCCTAACAGTGTTAACACCCCTTAAGCCATGCATTTGTCTCTTGTGCCTCCGCAAAATATTGGCTGAGGCCAAGTGTTAGTTCCTTCTTCTATCTCTTGAAGAGGCAGAAAATTCAAGACTTTTTGCGATGCCAGTGACGCTAGCCAACGTAGCCATACTGCATATATGCCAGAATACCTCAATGTCAAGATTTCTTTTTCATCTTTTTTAAATATGTTAACTGAAGTATCAGGCCAGGTAAAAAGTAGCTAGCTAGCATGCAGTTTTCCGAAAAAGATGCCTAGATTCCCTCGTGATTTTATTCACTAATAAACGTCAATTATTCCACTGGTTGTTTTACAAATTAATTATTATTATTGGGTTGAGATATTTGTAACTTGAAAAGCTTCTTATTTATTTATTATGAATAAGAAGATCTATTATACACAAAAGAATGAGTTTGTACAACACAAAAACTACTGAAAGACCAAGAGACAAACCACAACAAGAAAACAAAACTAAGCTAGGACTTGTATATCAACATTCCAGTGATGACATAGTCTAGTGTTCTCCAAGTTCTGTTGGAATTTTCCCTTAGCCTGAAATTCTAGACTGAATCTCCCAGAAAATAAACTTTAGAATTTGTTTTTCAGTTTTAGGTTGGCTCCCGTATTTTTATCTCATTTCTCGCCCTCCATATTCCTTACACCGTAGCACTAAAACTAAGCCGACAAATAGTCCCCATCATAGACTTATCTTTCCAGGCACTACGTACAACCTTCAACCAGCACATCATCTCATCTAGTAGGAGGGTTCCGAATGTTACATCTTTGAAAGCAGGTTTTCCAAATTCTGGAGCTAAAACCACAAGAAAAAAAAATAAATGGTCAGTGCTTTCTGTACAGCCTCTGCAAAACACACAACTAGTGTCTCCTTTGAGTCCCCAAGCCAACATGCGGTCACCCGTGGTAAGCCTATTATACATTGCTTGGCATTGAGCCAGCTATGAGAGTCATAAACAGCCCTGTAGCCAAAGCGATCAAGTAAGACACACAAAGGATGCCAATTGTCCAGCCACCCGACTACCATTTCCAACCTCAAGTCTGAGA